>NC_090172.1:59486388-59558888 GCF_024679245.1 Pseudorasbora parva | reverse complement strand
AGAGGCAGTCAAGAGGATTCAGAATTATGTTTATGAGTTTATCTGATGTATGCGCTTTTAGGTTTGTAGAGTGGACTGAATTTGAACTGTACATTTAAATGACTTCTAACCATTTCACCGTACAGAATTATGCACCCTTATGCAACTAGTTCTGCATTTTTTACATTATAGTTTAAAAAGTTTTTTTTTTCTAACAGTATTTACATTTAAAGGTTTCATATGATGCCTCTTTTTACAAGATGTAAAATAAGTATCTGATGTTCCCAGAAAGTGCTAGTTATGTGAAGTTTTAGCTCGAAACACCCACAGATCATTTTTATAGCATGTTTAAATTGTCACTTTTTGAGGGTGACCAAAAACGAGTAGTTTTTGAGGTGTTTTGTAGTGTGTAGTGTCCCTTTAAATGCAAATGAGCTACTCCTGGACCCCTTTCTAGAAGAGGGCGGAGCTTCAAGAGCACATTTTAGCAGCTCCAGTTACACAGACACACACTGAAAATGTCAGAAACTGTTCTGCCTTTTATGTTTAAAACAGAGTCGGACAATAATGAAGAGACTCAAGAAGAAGCGACAACATGTAGAATGAGACAGGATATTTCTCAATGGAATTTATGAAGCTAATGTGGAGATAACAATCTTCAAGTCATCGATTAGCATGTTCTGTCATGATAAGCTATAAATCAGTGGTATGTGAACAAGATGCACAGAGCCAGAGAATATCTGCTGCATGAAGACAGAACAGGTGTGGTTTAGTTTAATTACGGTTATAATGTTGTCATTTTGTTTTTATGACATGCTTTTGCACTTGTGTTACATACTGTATTGCAATACGTGTGAAAAGCAGACTTGAGCTGACTCCCAAATGTGCTACAACAACTGTTGTGTGTTCTTGGGGGCAGGGTTTATGTAAATAAACTGGTTTGACTCTGGTTTGAACATAAAATGCTGAATTTGTATGCATGAGGTTTTCAGAGTCATAAAGGCTAGATGTCTCGTGCGCGCTGTTGGCCAATGGACGTCGCCGTCCGCAACTGGCGGCCATCTTGTCACAGGCAGCTCGCTCACTCGTAACAGTGTGTTTTAATGGTGCATGTACTTTTATATAACCATAACTTGCTAAAATGTCCATCGATTTTCAAACTGTTTAGTTTGTTATAAACGTCAGAGATGTAGTTATGACACACTTATGAATAATTACAACCATGGACTTCAATATGAAAGTAACATTGAACAGAACAGATAGGTGATATTAATATACACACACACGCAAGGTATTTATGTTAAATCCATATACAGGCTACTAAAACTGTGTAAAATATTATATATAAACAGCTCTGAATTTTTTTTTTTTTTCCAGAGCTAACTATAGCATATTATATATATTACTTTATAATAAGAATATCACCATTATAATAAAATAATTTGAATTTAAAAAATAATCAAACAAAAAAAATGCAAACTAAGTTTATTTTAACTTCCAATACGCAATTTACTAGGATTTCCCCCCCTACATTTCACTGTGCCTACTTCAGAGATCACTTTTCCCACCTAATTTTGCCTACCATCAAATGCCTTACCTCTTTAGAAAGCTGAGACCCTGTAGTTTCTTAGGAAACGAGCAGAATAATTGTGTGAAGTACTGGCACAGAGTTATAGCAGCTAGAATATTGTTTTTTTAACACAAGCTGCACGATTAAGTCGTTTATCGAAATGAAAAGCTGCAATTTCAATGTGTTAAAGCATCCAGATTTGTACCTATGTTAATAACGTTTGTAAGAAACCAAACCATTTGTAAATCCGTCAAGATTTCAGCGAGATAAAAGTATTTATGTCCGTGATCACTCACCTTACATCAGGCTTCACAGAGCCCGACAGAAAGCTTGCCTGTGACAAGATGGCCGCCGGTGATGACGATGGTGACTCCGCCATAAGACTTCTAGCCTTTATCATGGCTATCTATGGTCAGGGCTGCTATCTGGAGTTCTTTAAGCCCCGCCCAGTGAGCAGCCGCTCATTTGCATTTAAATGGACACACACAAAAACTGCATGTTTTTGCTCACCCTCAAAAACTGTGAATTTTAGCATGCTATAAAAAATTATCTGTTGGGTATTTTGAGCTAAAACTTCACATACACACTCTGGAGACATCAGGTAATTATTTTACATCTTGTAAAAATGGGCAATCAACCACCCCTTTAAAAGCATATTCTGTAAAAGAAAATATCTCTCTTTGCTTCGAGCGTTGTTTCAAACAGCAACATTACACACTATGTAACGTTAAAAAAAGAGAAATCATAATCATCCATCCCTTTAAATAACTAATATAATTTAAATGTTTCTGAAAGAACTCTTATATGCTTCTCACCAAGGCTGTTTAATAGATAAAAATACATTAGATACAGTAGAGGTGGACAGTAACTAAGTACATTTACTTGAGTACCATACTTAAGTACACTTTTTGAGTATCTGTACTTTACGTGAGTATTATTTTTTCTGAAAACTTGTGACTTTAACTTCACTACATTTGAAAGACAAATATTGTACTTTTTACTCCACTAAAAGCTTTGAAAGATTTGATTTTTTTATTCTTTAAAATGTGTTTTAGGAATCCCTCTTGTAGAGTCACATGAAGTTCAATGATTTCCCAGCATTTTTTAACACTGATTTATAGTTTATAGCAAAATTGAAGTAGACGGATGTCAAAATTTTCATTTTGGTGAGTATTCAAATAAACAGTGTATTGGATCCGTGCATTCTGCCTTAAAGTGACAGCAGCTTTGTAAAGGGCGTTGTAACTTTTATACAAGTATTTAAATGAGTTTAAGTTAGTCGTATGCTATACGTCGGATGGAGCATCACTGACTGGCTTAAACCAACATGATGGCATAGTGAGCATTTATACAACAATTATAAAATAATGCATTAACATAAAAAAGGAAATTACTTTTAATACTTAAGTACGTTTAAAAACAAATACTTCTGCACTTTTACTTAAGTAAAAATCTGTTTACAACTTTCACTTGTAACAGATTAATATTTGACCAGTAGTACTTTTACTTTCACTCTAGTAATGAAGTTGTGTACTTTGTCCACCTCTGAGATACAGTAATATTGATCAATCCTAGTACAATTTCAAATATGTGTTTAAATATATTTTAAAGTGTAATTTATTCCTGTGATCAAAGCTGAATTTTCAGCATCATTACTCCAGTCTTCAGGGTCACATGATCCTTCAGAAATCATTCTGATATGAGGATTTGATGCTCAAGATCAATTTGATGCGTCCTTACTGAATAAATGTGTTAATTTTGTAATAGAACAGAAAGAAAATGGTCATAAAAAACTTTTTTGGCACAAAAAAAAGCTTTTCTAATATTTTAAGTGGGGAAAAAAGATCTACAAAAATGTATATGACCCCTTTAAAGTGCTCACATGCTGTATAATTAATGCAGCCTCAGCTCTGTTTGTATCTCTTCGTCTCTCTCGTCTCTCTCGTCCCTCTCCCTTTCTTTCTCAGGATGAGATATGGCCTTTGAGGAGCCAGACTTTTGTTAGGGATCTGTTGTGCCTGAAAGCTTTATCGATGCTTTGCGTGAAGTATGAGAGTCTTCCCCTTTTATTTAGCGTGTGAATGTCTTCCTATAAAATAACCGTGCCATAACTTCTGCCCGCTCTCTTGTTCTCCCTCCGTAACACTCGTTCACTTTCCTCTCCCCCACTGGAAGGCGACGACTCCATCTCCAGCTGATTGGTTGATGTATGGTGTTATTCAGAGAGATGCAAAACCACATAACTCACGCTGACGGGGCTTATAGGACAGATAGTGAGGCATAGAGAGCAACGACCAGGTGATGTCCGCGGTGGGCCAATGTGTCTGTGTAACTTTTGATGCCAGTCGGCTTTTGGCAGACTGGCATCCCTGCGCGCACGCACTCAAACTCACATCAATATCACCCATCAGGAGTGCCCTTCACACCCTCTGTCCCCAGAGATGGGTTTTATGGTTTTGCAGTGCAGACTGAAGACGGAGAGGGCTTGTGTATCACTGCCGCTCTGTGTGTGGCTTTCAAAGCGTGTCACGGCGGGCCTGCTAAAGAGGCTGACAAAGACGGATCTGCAGGGAATTTCCTACACCCCGAATCAGAGGAGATGAAGGAAATGTGCCTTATCGCGGCAGAATATGCGGGTTTAATCTGCGAATAGCGTTATTTGCCGCCTCTTTGCTTTGTGTGAAGCCTTTAATGCAAAAGCGCACACATATTTCTCGCCCTGCGTCTGTGGGCCGTGATTTGTCTGTTGGCAGCCAGACTCTGTGCCATGTAGCTGAATGTTAAAATTGTAGTGTGGCCCCTCAGGGCCTCACCTTCAGAACTGATCAATGGACACCAGCAAATAGAGAAAGGAACGACTGAGAGAGAGAGAGAGAGAGAGAGAGAGAGAGAGAGAGAGAGAGAGAGAGAGAGAGAGAGAGAGAGAGAGAGAGAGAGAGAGAGAGAGAGAGAGAGAGAGAGAGAGAGATCAAACTATTTCTGCAGTGTTTTACATAGGGAGTGCTGGGAGGAACTGGGAGTTAAACAAAGTGAGTAAACTGAACTTTTTATTGATGGTCCACTTTAGACATTCTACTAGTTGTAAGTAATTTTGCAACTGCTTGTCAACTAAGGGCGTTTTTAAACCTACACTGTGAAAAATTATTTAGAAAAAAAAGTTACCTGGTTGCCTTAAAATTTTGAGTTCATTGAAATTAAAATTTTGAGTTAATACAATGAACATTTTTTGAGATTCGACAACCTTTATTAAAATATTATTAAAAGATTTTGTAAGCATATTGGGTAACTGTGTGTGTTTTATTTCTGATGACGCAGTGAAACATGCCTATTTTCATGATTTATCACATTTTTTATGTGGTTCAGATACAATAATATTTTGAGTCTCTATTTTTGAGTCTCTACTCTATATCTCTCAACTCAAATTTTTAATTTCAATAAACTCAACATTTTAAGGCCACCAGGTTACTTACTCTTTTAAGTTAAACCAACAAAAACCAATGGGGGGGGGTCTCCTCAACCACCACCAATGTGTGGAGATGCAATGGCAGCCATATTGCGCCAGGAGAGGAGACACAGAGTGATTAAGCCAATCAGGAGAGGGGGATGATTAGGAGCCCATGATGGACATAAGCCAATTTTTAATAAGCACAGAGAGTCAGGACCTCGGTTTAAAGGTCCACTGAAATCAAAATGAAGTTTTTTAGCTTTTAGTATGACTATGTTAGCCTTAAAGTTATGAATAAGCTGGTGAGTTTCAAAACTATGACAAAATTTGCATTTAGGAGATATAAGCATTCAAAACTTACCGTCTCTCACTTCCGTCAAAACGAATGACAGATTTTGATGACATCATCGCAGACTTCACCTTCTCATCAAATCTTCTGTCAAATCAGAATGCTCTCTAGAATCTGAAGCCCCGCCCCCTACAGTGCCGAAGCTGAAATCGGTCAGTTGTTAACACACATTTACTAATTTCTACATGGTGAAAGGCACATAGCTCACTATATATGCGATAGGAAACGATTCAGTGTAAATATGCTTTCATTTGAGGCGAATGAAGTCTGTTTTCACGTTAGTTTCACACAGCGCACACACACCAACGGCTCTGGTCTAAAGTTCATATGGCTCATATGTGTGAGTCAACGCAGACAACAAACATATCGACCCATTTGAATTCTGCACAGAACGCTGCATTTCAAAGCGATATGGAGAAGATTATGACGATAAACAGTCAGAGGAAACTTTCTTTACCAAACAGAAAGACTCTAGTCAAACTGTGTATTAACGAAACGCTATTGGCTGTTTCACAAAAAGGGAGGAGCAGTTTCAGGGGAAATTATGTCAACACATTAAATAATGTGGCGTGTTTGAACAAAATACGTTTGAACGAAACAAGAGAGCGAGTCTGTGATATCCGGATGACACAATAATTTACGTTTACATTTACATTTAATCATTTAGCAGACGCTTTTATCCAAAGCGACTTACAAAAAGGGGAGAGCAATAGAAGCAACGAAACAAACAAGGGCAACAACCTGCTGTAAGTGTTGTAAGAAGTCTCAGTTAATCGAGCACAGTACACAAACACAGTTTTTTTTTTAAACAAACAAACAGAAAATTTAGTTAAGTGGATAGTTAAGTGCTAGTCTTTATTGGTCAGGTGCAGGTGGAAAAGATGTGTCTTAAGATGTTTTTTGAAAATGGCGACAGACTCAGCAGCACGAATTGAGATCGGCAGTCATTCCACCAGGTGGGAACGGTCCAGGAAAATGTCCGTGAGAGCGATTTCATGCCTCTTTGGGATGGAACCATGAGGCGTCGCTCACTCGCAGAACGCAAGCTTCTGGAGGGTGTGTAATAATTGTGCACAAAATATTGATTTGCGTTCTAATGTTTTATTAGCTCACCAAACGCAAAACTTCTATGAAAAAAACTAAACAAGTGTATATATAGCGCTGACTTCAGTTACTTTATATTAGGTGGCCTTAACTACTATGTACTTACAACAAAAAATAAGTACAATGTACTTACTGTGCCCATATTGTATTGCAAAACACCTTTTGCTGATATTGAGGTGGATACGGGTAGAGTTAGGGACAGGTGTGGTGGTGTGGGTCAGTTTAAGGGTAGAGTTAGGGACAGGTGTGGTGGTGTGGGTCAGTTTAAGGGTAGAGTTAGGATCAGGTGTGGTGGTGTGGGTCAGTTTAAGGGTAGAGTTAGGGTCAGGTGTGGTGGTGTGGGTCAGTTTAAGGGTAGAGTTAGGGTCAGGTGTGGTTGTGTGGGTCAGTTTAAGGGTAAAGTTAGGGTCAGGTGTGGTGGTGTGGGTCAGTTTAAGGGTAAAGTTAGGGTCAGGTGTGGTGGTGTGGGTCAGTTTAAGGGTAAAGTTAGGGACAGGTGTGGTGGTGTGGGTCAGTTTAAGGGTAGGGTTAGGGACAGGTGTGGTGGTGTGGGTCAGTTTAAGGGTAGAGTTAGGGACAGGTGTGGTGGGGTGGGTCAGTTTAAGGGTAGAGTTAGGGTCAGGTGTGGTGGTGTGGGTCAGTTTAAGGGTAAAGTTAGGGACAGGTGTGGTGGTGTGGGTCAGTTTAAGGGTAAAGTTAGGATCAGGTGTGGTGGTGTGGGTCAGTTTAAGGGTAGGGTTAGGGTCAGGTGTGGTGGTGTGGGTCAGTTTAAGGGTAAAGTTAGGGACAGGTGTGGTGGTGTGGGTCAGTTTAAGGGTAAAGTTAGGGTCAGGTGTGGTGGTGTGGGTCAGTTTAAGGGTAGGGTTAGGGTCAGGTGTGGTGGTGTGGGTCAGTTTAAGGGTAAAGTTAGGGTCAGGTGTGGTGGTGTGGGTCAGTTTAAGGGTAGAGTTAGGGTCAGGTGTGGTGGTGTGGGTAAGTTTAAGGGTAAAGTTAGGGACAGGTGTGGTGGGGTGGGTCAGTTTAAGGGTAGAGTTAGGGTCAGGTGTGGTGGTGTGGGTCAGTTTAAGGGTAGGGTTAGGGTCAGGTGTGGTGGTGTGGGTAAGTTTAAGGGTAAAGTTAGGGACAGGTGTGGTGGGGTGGGTCAGTTTAAGGGTAGAGTTAGGGTCAGGTGTGGTGGTGTGGGTCAGTTTAAGGGTAGGGTTAGGGTCAGGTGTGGTGGTGTGGGTCAGTTTAAGGGTAGAGTTAGGGTCAGGTGTGGTGGTGTGGGTCAGTTTAAGGGTAAAGTTAGGGTCAGGTGTGGTGGTGTGGGTCAGTTTAAGGGTAGAGTTAGGGACAGGTGTGGTGGTGTGGGTCAGTTTAAGGGTAAAGTTAGGGTCAGGTGTGGTGGTGTGGGTAAGTTTAAGGGTAAAGTTAGGGACAGGTGTGGTGGTGTGGGTCAGTTTAAGGGTAAAGTTAGGGTCAGGTGTGGTGGTGTGGGTCAGTTTAAGGGTAGAGTTAGGGACAGGTGTGGTGGGGTGGGTCAGTTTAAGGGTAAAGTTAGGGTCAGGTGTGGTGGTGTGGGTCAGTTTAAGGGTAGAGTTAGGGACAGGTGTGGTGGGGTGGGTCAGTTTAAGGGTAGAGTTAGGGTCAGGTGTGGTGGTGTGGGTCAGTTTAAGGGTAAAGTTAGGGTCAGGTGTGGTGGTGTGGGTCAGTTTAAGGGTAGAGTTAGGGTCAGGTGTGGTGGTGTGGGTCAGTTTAAGGGTAAAGTTAGGGTCAGGTGTGGTGGTGTGGGTCAGTTTAAGGGTAGAGTTAGGGTCAGGTGTGGTGGTGTGGGTCAGTTTAAGGGTAGAGTTAGGGACAGGTGTGGTGGTGTGGGTCAGTTTAAGGGTAAAGTTAGGGTCAGGTGTGGTGGTGTGGGTCAGTTTAAGGGTAGAGTTAGGGACAGGTGTGGTGGTGTGGGTCAGTTTAAGGGTAGAGTTAGGGTCAGGTGTGGTGGTGTGGGTCAGTTTAAGGGTAGGGTTAGGGTCAGGTGTGGTGGTGTGGGTCAGTTTAAGGGTAAAGTTAGGGTCAGGTGTGGTGGTGTGGGTCAGTTTAAGGGTAGAGTTAGGGTCAGGTGTGGTGGTGTGGGTCAGTTTAAGGTTAAAGTTAGGGTCAGGTGTGGTGGTGTGGGTCAGTTTAAGGGTAGAGTTAGGGTCAGGTGTGGTGGTGTGGGTCAGTTTAAGGGTAAAGTTAGGGTCAGGTGTGGTGGTGTGGGTCAGTTTAAGGGTAGAGTTAGGGTCAGGTGTGGTGGTGTGGGTCAGTTTAAGGGTAGAGTTAGGGTCAGGTGTGGTGGTGTGGGTCAGTTTAAGGGTAGAGTTAGGGACAGGTGTGGTGGTGTGGGTCAGTTTAAGGGTAAAGTTAGGGTCAGGTGTGGTGGTGTGGGTCAGTTTAAGGGTAGAGTTAGGGACAGGTGTGGTGGTGTGGGTCAGTTTAAGGGTAGAGTTAGGGACAGGTGTGGTGGTGTGGGTCAGTTTAAGGGTAGGGTTAGGTGTAAGGGAAGTGCCAACTGTGTTATTACAAATGGAACAACAGAAATTAATTACAGATGTAATTACATGCAGGTATTTTTTATAATGTAAGTAAAATGTAAAAACATGTATGTACACAATAAGTGCATTATATCAAATTATTAATTACAATGTTAGTACATAGTAGTTAAAGCCACCTAATATAAAGTGGGTCTGTTGTTTTTACTAGTTGTTATCGGGGAATAGCATACTGCGGATGATGCAATTGACCAATCAGAATCAAGTATTCGACAGAGCCATGTAATAATATAATATAACGTAACATAACATAATATAATAATGATTTGGTGCTCAGATATCTTATACTGCATATAAACTATCTGTATATACTTTATGTCTGTAAATTTTTAACATTTTATTACTATTTATATATTTCTTTTTCTGTCTTTAACCTTCACAAGGTTTCTCTAGACTCTAAGCTCTGCATTACTGCCGCAACAATAGACACTTCACCTGTCATCTGTGCTTTTAATGGGATTGCTTAATATTTAATGAGCAGTCTGTGTTTACACTTAAAATCCACCTCAAAAAAAAAAAAAAAAAACTGTGGGTTATTTTTGTAGAGGTTTTGTTGAAATTTGAGAACACATTTAATATGACTTTATTTCCTTATTCACTTTAGTTTTACAGATACAGTGCACATAAATTAGCATTTCTGTAAATGTGTCAGTTTAGTCACTATTAGTAATTCAGGAACTGTAGTTTTCCAGATGGGCATTACAAAGAAAACACAGAGAATAATAATAATATGAATAATCATAATTCAATTTGTATGTTTATTTATGTTATGCTAAATTGCATCATGAATACATTTTTGCATTTACATTTAGTTTCCCACAGTTTTGTGAATGTGAACTGAATGGTTTTAATAAACTTGCTTTAGTACAGTGACATGCCTCGTAACCTTTCTGTTTCATTACCAGTGTCCCACTTGTGCTGTTTTACACAGATCTTCAGCAGACTGTTTGGCACTTCCTTTACCAGCTGTTATAGTTAAACATATGTCACCACCCTTCTCCTTCAAAAACCTGTAAAGCCAGAAGATATTTTTCTATTTGGTCTAATTTTCAATAACCTCTCTGTAGACCTTATGCACCAGAGAAACAAGTGTGCAGCCATCTTTAGAATTTAAACCATAATGTTACACAGTCCAGTTTTTTTTTTTTTTTCATACATCAGTAATTCTTTAATCTTGTTTTACTTTTTCCGTGTGCTCTGTTTTGCATCTCATTCTAGCAAGAGTTTTTAGATAATGTTGAACCATTTCATTAAACTCTCATGTCTCGATTGTTTTGTTCACTCTCAGAAAAAAAGGTACAAAAGCTGTCACTGAGACGGTTGCCTTACAAAAGGTTCTAATATGTTGTATTTAGATTCTAATAGGCCCTTGTACCATTTAGGTCAGCTAGTAGTTGCTGTGTGAGTAAAACCTCACTCCCCTAAACTCAAGAGATGCTCTAGCAACTGACACTAGCGGTTGCGGCCTTTAACCTCCTTTGGTTTTGAGTCCCGCTTGCAACAGGCAGTTTCGAACAGGATGGGTTACATAATATGTACCATTGAGGTTCTAATATGTACTGTTAAGGTACTAATATGTACCCTTTTGGGGTAAATAAGGTACACACATGTACGTTTTGAAAGGTGTCACGAGAGGGAACACTGAAGTGACTTATCAACTGAGCGTTTATTGAACACACAGCATGAACTGCACAGGCAAAAAACAACACTGCCCTTCAGCCGGGCTTTTCTCTATATCCCCCCCATGTGGGTGGAGTCCCATCAACAGGTACAACATAATAAGGCAGGTTCCACACATCCCCCCCCCTTTTAAAGAACATTCTATTTTCCTTTAACAACCTGACAAAATAATGCAACACAATTAAACTACATCACTGTTTTGTTTTCTCTTCAATTAAAGACATTAAAGAACAATGTGATATGACATTTCTTGTGTCATTTTCTGTTATCTCTTTTTTTTTTTCACAACAGAACAAGGTAACTCTAATCAGTCACTGTGACTAATTTTAGTCTAAGTAACGTTTTGGTGTTTTCACAACTCTTCCACTGGAAGTTATCACTGGTGATGCCTTCACAGGAGCAGCCGTAGGAATATTTAAAGGTTCTGTCCCTGCACCAGGAGGGCCTAAAGTCCCTCCTTGAGATTCATTGCAGCCAGTAGCGTCTGGGTTCAGTGGCAACACTTGCAGATGCTTACGGTTCCTGCGCAGAACTGCTCCGTTCTGTGTTTGCACCATGTAAGATCTTGGTTCAGATGTTTTGTTCAGCACCACAGCTGGTGTTTTCCAGCCTTTCTCACTGTCCAGTTTAAGAAGAACTTTCTCCCCAGGTTGAAGTTCTGGTAAAACTCGAGCAGAGTGTCTCCGATCATAGAAGAACTTGTAGGATTCCTTTGCAGCTTTATCCTTCCACTCCATGGCTTTGTAATCAATGGGTCGAGGCTGGTGTTTCTCCTCAAGCATTGGCAGGTTGGTTCGGATCTGTCGACCTGTCATTATCTGGGCAGGGCTTAGTCCAGTTGCAACCATGGGTGTCGCCCGGTAGCACATGAGTGCCATATGAGGGTCGGGTTGGCTTAGAATCCGTTTTGCAGTTTGAACTGCTCTCTCCGCAGCTCCATTGGCTTGGGGGAAATGAGGACTTGAAGTTATGTGGTGAAAGTCATAGTCTGCACAGAACTGCTGAAATTCAGCTGAGGTGAACTGTGTGCCATTATCAGATACAAGCTCCCTGGGAATTCCCCATCTTACAAACATGCACTTCAGTCTGCTGATGACATGGAAGCTGGATGGTGTCTGAATGTGGGCTATTTCGATGTCACGCGAGTAATAGTCCACAACTACTAAGTAAGTTTTACCATTCAACTCACATAAATCTGCTGCAATTTTGCACCAGGGACCAGCAGGCAAGGGGGTAGTGATCAATGGTTCATTCCTTTGTGTGGGTTTGTGGGCTTGACAAAAGGTGCACATTGAGACCTTCCTGTTGATGTCATTGCCTATTGCAGGCCACCAAACTGACATCTTTGCCCTCTGACGGCACTTGGAGAGACCTTGATGCCCTTCATGAATTTGACTTAACACCTCCTCCCTCATCGACTCAGGAATGACGATCCTGTCCTCATACAGGAGCAGCCCATTGACAACAGACAAGGAAGCCCTGGCAGTATGATAGCCACTCAGCTGGAAGGGTATATGCTTTGGCCAACCCTTGTTGAGAAAGCTCATCACTGCCTGAAGATCTGCATCTTCCTCCGTGGTCTCTCTAATGACATCTAGCTTTGATTGTGACACTTCTTTCGATGTGACAACTGCTTCAACGTATGCCTTCACCTCATCCTCCATCTCTGAGCGGCAGTGCCCTCTAAGAGGAATCCGAGAAAGTGTGTCCGCCACCACCAAACATTTTCCAGGGACATGCACTGCTTCCACATTGAAGCGCATGAGGCGCATTAGTAACCGCTGACACCGTAATGGGGCCCGATCAATGTCATAGGAGTTAATGAGTGGGACCAAAGGTTTGTGGTCCGTTTGCAGGCAAAATTTCTCCAAGCCTTGAAGATAGCGGGCGAACCGCTCACATACCCACACTCCAGCTAGACACTCCTTCTCTATTTGCGAGTATCTGCGTTCCGCTTCAGTCAAGGTCCTGGAGCAGAATGCAACGGCACGAGCTGTATCGCCATGAACTTGGAGCAAAGCACCTCCTAACCCAAAACTACTCGCATCTGCACTGACCATAGTGGGTTTCTCAGGATCGTAATATGCAAGAACAGGAGCTCTGGCTAACTTGCACTTCACTTTATTCAGAGCCTGCTCATGAACTTCTGTCCAAAGCCAGCTTGCATCCTTCTTCAGCAGAGCTGTGACTGGCTGTAGCTCTGTGGAAAGCTCTGGCACGAATTTGCCCAAATAATTAATAATTCCCAGAATTTGCCTGAGCTCTGTCACATTAGTGGGACTAGGCATATCGGTGATTGCCTTCACCTTGGTTGCATCTGGCTTGATTCCTTCATGACTGATAGTGTGGCCAAAATACTGCAGCTCAGATTTGTTAAAGTGACATTTATCACGGTTCAGTTTCAGACCTGATTCTCTTATAGTTCTCAGATCAGCCTCAAGATTCTCATCATGCTCGTTTTGGTCCTTGCCATACACAAGTATGTCATCCATGACAACCACAGTGCCTTTGTGTCCAGTTAAAAGTCTACTCATTTCTCTTTGGAAGATTTCAGGCGCTGAAGTAACCCCAAATGGCAGTCTATTAAAACAGAACCGTCCCACAGGAGTTATAAATGTGGTCAACTTCACGCAGCTTGGGTCCAAAGGGATTTGCCAAAACCCTGAGGATGCATCCAGAGTAGAAAATACACAGGCTCCTGAGAGTTTGGGGGCAATATCCTCCAACGTCGGAAGAATGAAGCGCTCACGCTTTACGGCCTGATTCAAACGTTTGAGGTCGACACAAATCCTGACAGAACCATTTTTCTTCACTACGGGCACCATTGGGGCGCACCATTCCGTTGGTTCGATGACTTCAGAGATTATTCCTAAGGACTGCATCCGCTTCAGCTCCGCTTCTACCTTAGGCAATAGAGGAAAGGGAATTCTACGAGGGCTGGCGAGACTGTAAGGAGTGGCTGATGACTTAAGCTCAATTTTCACTGGTTCACAATTGAGCAGACCGATGTCTCCATAGACATCATTGTGATCTGTGATTTCATCCACTCTCTGTACTAAGCCCATCTTACAAGCAGTGCTTCGACTGAGCAAATTGTTTGCAAATGGCCCATCCACAACAAAAACCCAAAAATCAAAATTTTCCCCTTTTCTTTCAGTTTTTGCTAGGAATTTTCCCATACAGCTCACTTTCCCCCCAGGACTTCTCACGTTTATACTGGTTTTGTCCAGTGGAGGGCGCTCTTGTAAGCTCTCAAATGTACAGCGTGACATGATGGTGATGTCAGCACCAGTATCAATTTTGAACTTGACTGATGTGCGCTGTATAGGCAGAGTAATGCACCATCTGTCCTCATTGGCTGACTCATTCATTACAGACCCAAGGAAAAATGTATCACAAGTGTCAGTGTCACACACTACCAACTCTTTGACATTTTTGGTTTTACTTGCAATGGCAAAATGTCCCAATTTATTGCATCTCCTGCATCGCTTATTACGTGCGGGGCAATTATTCTCCGTGTGTGTGTGATTACAACGTGTGCAGTCTATGGTTTGTTTCCTCTCACCACCCTTTTCCTTATTTGGTGTTCCTGTAAAGCGCTTGCCTTTCCGGTGTCCGTGCTGCACTGCGTTCACTTCAGCAGCCGCTCCCCCACTCGCATTTTGAGTCTTAATGAGCTCAGACTGCCGCGCGATCTGGACCGCTTTGTCCAAAGTCAGTTCTACCAGAAAGACTCGGGGAGAAATATATTAACAATAGTGCATTTATTAACAGCTCAGCAAGCTGATAGTGTACAGAGTCATTTTGGCGTAGGCCCCGTCCGAAGAGCATAATCCGAGGGTCTCGGATCTGCAATTCCTGCCTGAAGACAAGGGCAGGGGCGCAGCCGACCCCCCGGTAGGGTATGGACAGGGCCATCCTGGTGGTGGTGGGGAGGATGGGGGTAATCGTCACTTCAGTATCTGCGAACTCAAACATGTGTAAGTACAGAGCCTTTATACCGTGAGCATGAGAATATCATTGGATTAGAGTGAAGGCATTAGGTGACGTAGTAATTGAGTCTTCCCAGCAGAACTTATGCTAGAGCTTTCATTTCAGGTTCCATTTGTAACCTCTGGGAAACATCACGATCAGCAATCCCTATGACTACTCTGTCTCGTATTTGTTCCTCCTTGCTTGCGCCGAACTCGCAGTATTCAGCCAGTTCATATAGGCATCTCACAAAAGCCTCGACAGTCTCTCCCGATCTCTGTGCGCGCTGGTGAAAACAGGCCCTCTCGTGTATAACGTTCCTCCGGGGAACGAAATGTTCAT
Source organism: Pseudorasbora parva (assembly GCF_024679245.1). Classification (NCBI taxonomy): domain Eukaryota; kingdom Metazoa; phylum Chordata; class Actinopteri; order Cypriniformes; family Gobionidae; genus Pseudorasbora; species Pseudorasbora parva. Next base: position 59,543,883 of record NC_090172.1, on the reverse strand, counting down.
TAAATTTGCCAACAACAGTTTCGTAATTATTTGCATGTGAAGCTTCAGTAAACGTGAACGATCCGAATACCGCTTCGGCATCTTTGCCCATTGCATAAAGCAGGGAATTTACTTGTACTTCACCACTTTCCTTGTTCAGCTTCGTTGCGATGCGAAACCGGGAGAACCGCTGGATCCATGCAGGCCAGGTCGCAGGCTGTGCGAAGTCGAAAGCCTCTGGTGCGTTGAACTTGGACATTATCACTCAAAACACGATGAATTGGCTCGTGGGTGTAACGTACACTTCTGACACCATGTCACAAGAGGGAACACTGAAGTGACTTATCAACTGAGCGTTTATTGAACACACAGCATGAACTGCACAGGCAAAAAACAACACTGCCCTTCAGCCGGGCTTTTCTCTATATCCCCCCCCCCATGTGGGTGGAGTCCCATCAACAGGTACAACATAATAAGGCAGGTTCCACACAAAAGGGTACAGCCCCAAATACAGCTTTTGTTCCTTTTTATGGGAGTGTTAGTGCTATAACTCTGAGAAGAAGAGTAGATACAAGAAAGAGAAACCCTGAATGGTTTATTCCTGTCATTTCACCATAATCCCATTCGGGTCACGGCACCAACGTAACTCCTCTGGTTCCCCTCGCACCTTTCCAAGCGGGATTCAATGAGGATTAGAACCAGAGTCTCCGACATGGGAGGCGGGCATACTAACAAGAACACTAAAGACCGCAGTCTCTAGCGTTTGTTGCTAGTGCACATCTTGAGGCCAGGGGAGTGAGGTTTACCTGTACAGTTCCCACTAGATTGCTTTTTTTACACTCATCCCCTTAACCTCACTCCTATCTTCACGACACCAAATGTAACAGCTCCAGTTCTACTTGCCTCCCTCCAAACGTGATTCTAACAGCCATTTCTGGCATGGGCAACTGGCATGCTAACAAGGACGCTAAAGTCTGCAGTCTCTAGTTAGTGCCCCTCTTGAGGTCATAGGATTGAGGTTTACCTGTTCAGCTTTCACTAGAGCTTTCTTCCATTACACTGACCCACCTAAACCTCACTTCCTTTGGGTATCGGCACCAAGGTAAACCCTCTGGTTCCACTCGCACCACTCTCAGCAGGATTCGAATCAGCATCTCTGGCATGGATGAGTGGCATGTTAACAAGGACGCTAAAGTCTACAGTCTCTAGCTAGTGCCCCTCTTGAGGTCATAGGAGTGAGGTTTATCTGTACAGCTCTCACTATAGCTTTCTTCCATTACACTGACCCACCTAAACCTCCCTCCTTTTGGGTCACGGCACCAAGGTAAACCCTCTGGTTCCACTCGCACCACTCTCAGCAGGATTCGAATCAGCATCTCTGGCATGAGAGAGCGGCATGCTAACAAGGAAGCTAAAGACCACAGTCTTTTTTAAGAGTACCTCTTAACTCTTTCCTCGCCACTCTCGTTATTTGCCACAAAAAAAACGCTTCCAGGCCAAAAACGGAATTTTCCGGGTTTCCGTGTTTTCACTGTCAGACGCTAGGGGGCGCTATTACACATCTTCTGAATAAGTACTGAATCTCCTGATCAAAACATGCACGAGGAAGACGCAGAAAAACAAGAGATCACATGTAATCATATGCATATGAAAAATAGCGTGAACATCGACATTAAACATCATATAAATCAAAACTGCCGAATGTTAGTGAATGAAATGTGGATTTTCAGATATTCATAAAACAAAATATTCTATGGGCTATTAAAATTTGGTGAAAATGGTCAAATACCCTGGCGGTGGCTGGAAACTTTTTTTTAACGCTGGTGTGGAAAGTGTTAAGTTGGGTTGGGTAACGAAACCAATATGGCATCGGTACCTATATAACCGGTTTCTACCAGATTGAATCAGAACACAGATTTCAGTTCCTCATTTCGGTGCCACCCACTTGAGTTCAAATGCGCTGCTGCACTTTGGACAGACGTGCTCAGCGCTCGTCACATATCACCACTATTCTGTGTTTTTAATGTTTATTGTGTTTATGTTTAATGTTTATGTTTATTGTAGATTCCAGACATTTAAATGCACATAAATACTAGCAAAAACACACAATGATGTCTATAGCTGCAATAACAATCCAAGTTATTATTTGACTACGTGTCTTACTCATATCAGATACACACATTATATAAGTTACTATATTAACTCTTTTCTTCTCCCAGTTCAGCGGTCACTTACTTTCATGTATTTCGTGAGACGTAGATGAATTTACGTGATGAAAATCCGAAAGATCCGATTCTCTGAGGCACAAACTAACATAGGGGTGCCCATCGCGCATTATAGATCAACTAACATGATCATTATGAAAACGCATTTACTTACACATATTTAAAAATCAGAATACCAGATAGTTCATAATATAATAAACATTATATTTTGAATAAAAAATAAAAAAATACATGTGATACAGCGCTATTGTGGATGCTGTGTGTCATGTGAGAAGCACGATGCGTCGCCATGAAAACAGTAAGCGATGCGTTTTAAAATATTTGGCCAGAGAATATGGTCATATTTCTGCTAAATAAAGCTGAACCTTGAAGATGGTAAAAAAATAAAAATAAAAAATAAAAAAAAGCTATTCTTTAATGACATCCACTGTAAGTTTGTGGGAGTTTTTTGTTTTTTGTTTAGGCACCGGTACCATTTTAGAAATTACCAGTTTGGCATAAAAAAGTATCATAAAAAAACCAAACCATGTGGCTCTTAAGGTTTACTTACACAGCTCTTACTAGCTTTCTTCCATTACGTAGGCACAACATGTTTAATTAAATGTTCTCTCTTTTTCTCTTAGAGCCTCAGCTGAAAGGTATCGTCACACGTCTGTATTGTCGGCATGGCTTCTACCTGCAGATGTTACCCGATGGCACCTTGGACGGCACAAAGGACGAAAACAGCTCCTTCTGTAAGTGTGTGTGTGTGTGTGTGTGTGTGTGTGTGTGTGTGTGTGTGTGTGTGTGTGTGTGTGTGTGTGTGTGTGTGTGTGTGCGTGCGTGCGTGCGTGCGTGCGTGCGCGCGTGCGTGCGTGCGTGCGTATGGGTGTGCGTGTGCGCTCCAATCTTATTTGAACACATGTTTTAAGAGCTTTTAAAAATCCGGTTAACCTTACCTGAACTCACTATCACATTACATCCCACAGATTATAATGGGAAACAAACATCAAAGTGTGCCAGGTCTCTCTCTCTCTCTCTCTCTCTCTCTCTCTCTCTCTCTCTCTCTCTCTCTCTCTCTCTCTCTCTCTCTCTCTCTCTCTCTCTCTCTCTCTCTCTCTCTCTCGTTCTGTCTGTGTCTCTTCCTGTGGAGTATAATACCTTGCCCTCCTCACAGCAGTATAAACCACTATCCACATAAGCCAGATACTGTAAGGGCAATGTCCTTTTCTCCTTTTTTTCATTCAGAGGTTACTCTGTCAAAGCCCAGGAGACCAAATCAAGAACTGCTTTTTGCAAAGTTTAGAACTTAAGAATTGGCTTACTTTCAATTCATGAATGTGAGCTTGAATTGAATTGGCCACACCCAGAGAAAGTTGAAATTTGATTTAAAATGACACAAAGAGGATTTGACTGAATTGTAACTGTCTATCCATCCATTTATCTGTCTGTCTGCCATTCAATCTATCATTCTGTTGTTCCATCCATCCCTCCATTTATCATCTATCTGTCTGTCTGCCATTCGATCTATCGTTCTGTTGTTCCGTCCATCCCTCCATTTATCATCTATCTGTCTGTCTGCCATTTGATCTATCGTTCTGTTGTTCCATCCATCCCTCCATTTATCATCTATCTGTCTGTCTGCCATTCGATCTATCGTTCTGTTGTTTCGTCCATCCATCCCTCCATCCATCATCTATCTTTCTGTGTTTTGTTCAATCTATTGGTCTGTTGTTCTATCCATCCATCCATCCATCATCTATCATCTATCTGTCTGTCTGTTGTTAAATCTATTGTTCTCAGGGCCGGCGCTCCGCACACGCACATCACGCACTGCGCGTAGGGCACCAAGTGCTTGGGGGGGGCACCAAAAAATCTGGGTCGTGAAAAAATCATCACAATAGGCTAGCCTACTAGTATAAATAACACATAAAATATTTCTAAAAGCATGTTAATATACAAATGCAATACAAAAGTAATATAGGCTGTTATGAAGGACTGTCATGTGTACATAATAATGTACTATGATTGTTTAAAATCATAGTTTACCGCGAACTGAAAGTATTAGTAGCATAGATCCTTATCTATCGCAATCGTGCATAGACAATTCTAATGGAGAACGAGTATTCCTCTGTACTATAATTATTATAAGACATGTTTACATATATTTACCTTGAGTGCTATATTCTTTGTTGTACATTCGCGAGCTAAATGTGTATGCCGTAAATGCACCGTTGTGTTGTTTACATAAAGGCAGCCGGAATGGCGCTAATGACGTTACGGCCGGGAGTTCGAGCCCCGCTCAGAACAGGATTCTTACATGATGATAAAATAAGCCTACATGACAATTTATAGGCTAGTAAGTGCGGATTTCATTTCTTGTGTAACAGTTTAGTACTTTGTACTGTTATTTGTCCATTGTTATCATAATTACACATCATTTATGTGTACTGCTAGAACCACAAAATTGCCCCGACTTATGGTGGAGAATAAATGTTACAGAAGAAACATCAGAGTCCTTATTGCATTCTAACTGGATGTGCCATAGTGATTGCAACCAATTACAACCAGACAATTTAAGTACTTCAAAACATAGGCCTAGACCAAATTAGTCGAGAAAAAGGTGAATCTCTGTGCCAGACTCCCTCTGGTTTTCAGTAGAATCCCTGAATATTTTGTCTTGTGGTTATCAATGGGGACGTGGCTCAGAAACTGTCATATGATGACCTGATAGCTGATTTTGCAGCTAGGAAATGTAGACGTGTGCCTCTGTAGGGCCTCTGACAACTGATGGTAGTGAAAATGTTTAATATAGTTCTATAGAATAGCAGAATGGACTCTTTATAGAGATGTAGTCCCTCTGTTGAGTAATTTGTGCAGTTCTGTGCAGTTATGCATGGTTATTAGCAGTTTAAAACGTGCACTTTAAAATTCATACTTTATAAAATTCATAGACTTATTCTATTTACACAAAACTTTTTTTTTGCACTTTTAACTTTCTGTGTTTACATTGTTCAGTTTCAATTATTCATTTGCAGCAGTTATTTTGGAAGTAAAGAGAACCTAAATAAGAAATTCTGAATGGTAGTTATTTCTTTGGTGGGTGGGTGTTTGTTTGGGGAGGGGAGGATAGGGTAGGGTGGGTTGGGTGGTGGGGTGTTGGGGGGGGGGGGCACCGCCAAGCATTTGTGCTTAGGGCACCCAAATGGCTAGCACCGGCCCTGATTGTTCTGTTGTTCCATCCATCCATCCATCCATACAACCATCCATCCATCCATTTGTGTGTTGTTCGATTTATTATTCTGTTGTTCCATCCATCCATCTTTTTGCAACCCATTTTTTAAATATTTTTTTCGAATGCTTAAATTCAACACTGTCTTGACAAAAGAAAAGTTTCTTTGATATTCAATCAATTTTAATTATACTCCTTTACATTCAAATCTAAATTGTAATTTAGCTAAATTAATTTCAAATTCAGGAACACCACTAATATTATATTAGTAAGAGCAACTTTGACTGATCTTGGAAAAGCTCAGCACAGTTTGAGACATTAATCTCGTCCCTTCAGAAACTCTAGCACATGTGAGATGACTCTGCTCTTTTTCTCAAGAGAAAACATGTGAAGTGTTAGGCACCAACAAAAGTTCTCAGAAAGCAGGCTTACTCTTGAAGCAGATAAGAGTATAATTTCACATATTGAAGAGATGTAATCAGTTACAATTTATTTAATAATGTACTTAATGTTCCAATCCTAATGTACAGTATGGGCTCTCCTAAAATACGCAGCAGTCTCCTCATAATTTACATGTGCCCCTCTTGAGAAGCATTTCTGAGCACAGCCGAGCAGATGCCCTGTAATGTCTTTTTAATATAGGAACGTAATAAGCAAAACAAAACAATCCAATCCCACAAGGTTTTCCCAATTTTTACAGACATCTTGAAAACCTTCCAGAGACAAAACTGTTATGTCAGTCGATAAAAGGATTTTCATAAGTGTTTCTATCCACGCATAAATCTTGCAAGTCATTTAACAGTGCCTTGTTGGTTGATTTGGTGTGTGTCAGATGTTGTGTAAGTGTGTGTTCACTGTAGTGGGTTTGACAGAAGGGAACCATCTGGGAACAGCTGTGTGGATTGTGTTGGAGACAAAGTTAAATAACTTTTTATAGAGCTTCTTAAGAGGTGAAAGAAAGAGAAAGCAAGCAGCAGAGCTGTGTGATTGCTGTCTAGCCTTTATGGTTATTATATATGGATTGTGCACTGAGGTGAGAGAAAGGTGAAATTGCTGTTAACTGACTTACAGCTTGCTTTGTTTCCTTAAATTAGGACTGAACCTGTTCTAGTGAAACGCTGCGGGTCAGGATTTGCCAGTTGCTTAACCTTATGAAGAGAGGCTTCCTGTATGACTTTCTCCTTTATATGTAACATTAAAAAAGATATTTTGAAGAAAGCTTCTGTATTTTTTTGGTCAACTGAGTAAAAGTTAATAGGGTACAAATTAACATTTGAATTCAATAATTTTCATTAAATGGACAAACTGGAACATTCTTTGAAATATCATCCACAGAAGACATCTTACAGGTTTGGAATGACACGAGGGTGAGTTATTCAGGTCCTGTGTTCACTACTGCACAGAATCGGGTTCTGTGTTCACAACTGCTCAGACTCGGGTCCTGTGTTCACTACTGCACAGAATCGGGTTCTGTGTTCACAACTGCTCAGACTCAGGTCCTGTGTTCACTACTGCTCAGACTCGGGTCCTGTGTTCACTACTGTGCAGAATCAGGTTCTGTGTTCACTACTGCTCAGACTCAGGTCCTGTGTTCACTACTGCTCAGACTCGGGTCCCGTGTTCACTACTGCGCAGACTCGGGTCCCGTGTTCACTTCTGCGCAGACTCGGGTACCGTGTTCACTACTGTGCAGAATCGGTTCCTGTGTTCACTAATGCTCAGACTCAGGTGCTGTGTTCACTAATGCTCAGACTTGGGTCCTGTGTTCACTACTGCGCAGAATCTGTACCCGTGTTCACTACTGCTCAGACTCGGGACCTGTGTTCACTACTGCACAGAATCGGTTCCCGTGTTCACTACTGCTCAGACTCTGGACCTGTGTTCACTACTGCTCAGACTCGGGTCCTGTGTTCACTACTGCTCAGACTCGGGACCTGTGTTCACTACTGCTCAGACTCTGGTCCTATGTTCACTACTGCTTAGACTCGGGTCCTGTGCTCACTACTGCTCAGACTCAGGTCCTGTGTTCACTACTGCTTAGACTCGGGTCATGTGCTCACTACTGCTCAGACTCGGGTCCTGTGTTCACTACTGCTTAGACTCGGGTCCTGTGTTCACTACTGCTTAGACTCGGGTCCTGTGTTCACTACTAAATGGACAAACTGGAACATTCTTTGAAATATCATCCACAGAAGACATCTTACAGGTTTGGAATGACACGAGGGTGAGTTATTCAGGTCCTGTGTTCACTACTGCACAGACTCGGGTCCTGTGTTTACTACTGCGCAGACTCGGGTCCAGTTTTCACTACTGCTCAGACTCGGGTCCCGTGTTCACTACTGCTCAGACTCGGGTCACGTGTTCACTACTGCAAAGACTCGGGTCCTGTGTTCACTACTGCTCAGACTTGGGTCCCGTGTTCACTACTGCGCAGACTCGGGTCCCGTGTTCACTACTACGCAGACTCGGGTCCCGTGTTCACTACTGCGCAGAATCGGTTCCCGTGTTCACTACTGCTCAGACTCTGGACCTGTGTTCACTACTGCTCAGACTCGGGTCATGTGTTCACTACTGCTTAGACTCGGGTCCTGTGTTCACTACTGCTCAGGCTCGGGACCTGTGTTCACTACTGCTCAGACTCGGGTCCTGTGTTCACAACTGCTTAGACTCGGGTCCTGTGCTCACTACTGCTCAGACTTGGGTCCTGTGTTCACTCCTGCTTAGACTCAGGTCCTGTGCTCACTACTGCTCACACTTGGGTCCCGTGTTCACTACTGCTCAGAGTCGGGTCCCGTGTTAACTACTGCTCAGAATCGTGTCCTGTGTTCACTACTGCTCAGACTCGGGTCATGTGTTCACTACTGCTCAGACTCAGGTCCCGTGTTAACTACTGCTCAGAATCGGGTCCTGTGTTTACTACTGCTCAGACTCGGGTCCTGTGTTCACTACTGCTCAGACTCGGGTCCCGTGTTAACTACTGCTCAGAATCAGGTCCTGTGTTCACTACTGCTCAGACTCGGGTCCTGTGTTCACTACTGCTCAGACTCGGGGTCCTGTGTTCACTACTGCTCAGACTCGGGACCTGTGTTCACTACTGCTCAGACTTGGGTCCTGTGTTCACTACTGCTCAGACCCAGGTCCTGTGCTCACTACTGCTCAGACTCGGGTCCCGTGTTCAATACTACTCACACTTGGGTCCCGTGTTCACTAATGCTCAGACTCGAGTCCCGTGTTAACTACTGCTCAGAATCGGGTCCTGTGTTCACTACTCCTCAGACTCGGGTCCTGTGTTCACTACTGCGCAGACTCGGGTCCAGTGTTCACTACTGCTCAGACTCGGGTCCCATGTTTACTACTGCTCAGACTCGGGTCACGTGTTCACTACTGCGCAGACTCGGGTACTGTGTTCACTACTGCTCAGACTTGGGTCCCGTGTTTACTACTGCGCAGACACAGAAAAATCTGTTCACTAACAGTCAGTTAAGACTAAGTGTGATACTTGCATGTCTCGCCCATTTGAATGGATTTGAGGCTCAGTTGGGCTCAGTTGAGGCCCAGTTTATCTTAACATCAAGTTATCTTGATGTGAGAGAATCAGTTTGAGTCAGAGGATGTGTGTTTGGTGTGGGTGTTTTTTTTTCTGTGCTTCAGGGTCGAGAAAGAGCAGAGAGCATTGACAAGTTAAGCTGGCAGATCTCTGCTACACCCACCCCTCCTCTATCTCTCTCTATCTCTCCTCTTTCTCTGTCGGTCTGTCTCTTTGACTGAGGTCAGGTGTTAGAGGTTTGCCCTCTCATTAGCACTGAGGGGGTCTCTGTAAAGCTGCTCTTTATGCACCACACTGCGGCGTATGCTAATTAGACCCCAAAAACTGCCAAATCAGCATGGAGAAAGAATAAATAATTAACATGCTCTGATTCATATCTAGAAGCCCTCTGTTGTAATGATATACAATTCCATCATTAAATAGGCAAACAATTGACTGTTATGCTCTGGTCCATCCTGATAGACCCTGGTAGAATGGCTTTGGAAACTTCCATGGTAGGTTCCATAGGACCCTTTATTTTTAAGAATGTATAGCCTTCCCATCAGGCAGCTTTTTGATCTTTATACTTGCCTCAGAACCAGACCTGACCTGGAAGCCTTCATAAAAGTCAGTTTACACACACAAGCTCTTGCAAACATGCCCTGTAATTTTCATCCAAACTAATGAAAACAACAGTACTCTAATTGATCAAAGTTTATTGCAGCCCCTTGCAGGTCAAGTTGAGTAACAAAGAATAAGAAGGTTAGTAACTCTGTGCTAGAATTAAATTTTCCTCTCTTCGGGATGGTGGGAAATTATTACAGTTCATGTTCTCCAGTTCATCCACTTTAAGGTACAGCTTACATTTTGTCTTATGTAATTCATAAACCCTTGTTATTAGTGACACCGGTGGCTGCTAAGTGTACTGCAGCCAGCAACTTACTTTGCTTGTGCTGACTGAACGTGATTCAATGCCCTGATATTCTCACGGCGAGTTGCTTGGAAGTAAAAGAAGTTGGAAATACCTTTTCAGTGACATTCTGTTAACAATCATCCAGATGTGTCCACGCTGCTCTGAGCGATGTTTAGATGAATATGTAAATATGTGCTGCACGCTGTCCTCCCAATAACAAAATAAACAACCAACAAAAATGACAGCGGTGAAGAAAGCATCTGATTATAGCAATGTGGAAATGTTAGCCCCAGCTCACCGCCATCATGTCGACAGATGAGGTTATTAAGATTACACTGTTATGATAGTTTGATTAAGTATTTTTAAGACTATATAGAATGGCTCCTTCAATATTATCCTGAACAGTGTATAATCATTCGGTTCATGTGTCAGAGAACGGAAGAGAGGCTCTCTGGAGCGAAAACATTAAATTCATTTGATTTTCCTGAAAAAAAGGTCCATAAAAATCAGTCTACAGTTTTTCATAGACAACCTAAGAATTTTCATTAAAATCTGTTCACATATATAATAAATAATAGCAATTAATACATGAAAAATCTTACGTATAGCCCCTTTAATTTCTTTAAGCAAACTTTTGAGTTTTATACACATTAGTAACGATCCCCAGATGGCACAGTGCTTGTCCCGGCAGTTCCCAGCAAAGCCAAAAGAACAGCTGGTATGACAGTGATAGGTGTTTCATCACAGAGTGTGTGCCCCCTTGCCTTGTGGACTGGCAGTCATCCTTTCTTTTTAATCTTCACTTCAACCACAAGTTGATTATGAAATGTCTTGATTAGCAAAATGGGAAAGGAACGATGAGACTCTTGCTGTGTGTGTGTGTGTGTGTGTGTGTGTGTGTGTGTGTGTGTGTGTGTGTGTGTGTGTGTGTGTGTGTGTGTGTGTGTGTGTGTGTGTGTGTGTGTGTGTGTGTGTGTGTGTGTGTGAGTGTGTGTGTGTGCTTGTTTTTGTGACATATCAGGACAAAAATGTGTATAATAACATGTGTATGACACAGGTATTACAGAAAATGGTGACATATCAGGACATTACCCCATGTCCCCACTTTTCAAAATGCTTATAAATCATACAGGAGGAGTTTTTTTGAAAAAGTAAAAATGCAGAATGTTTCCTGTGATGGGTAGGTTTAGGGGTAGGGGCAGTGTAAGGGGATAGACAATACGGTTTGTACAGTATAAAACACATTACGCCTATGGAATGTCCCCACAATTCACAAAAACAAACATGTGTGTGTGTGTGTGTGTGTGTGTGTGTGTGTGTGTGTGTGTGTGTGTGTGTGTGTGTGTGTGTGTGTGTGTGTGTGTGTGTGTGTGTGTGTGTGTGTGTGTGTGTGTGCGTGTGTGCGTGTGTGTACACACTCAGCCAATGAACATCTTGAGCTGATCATGCATTTCACGCCTGCTCAAGAACATACACTTGAAAAGATAAGAGAGAGAGAGTCAGGTGGAGTTGGTTTTCTTTGCAACTAAATCTTTCCTTATTACAGCATTTTTCTACTTCTCTACCTCACCCTCCCCTATACTGAATGTCTTTAATTAAAGAAGATAATAATACAAATATACTGTGTGGTCTTCACAGAGGACACATAGGCACTGCAAAGTTTAGAGTCATAACAACATTTAAACACAGGAGAGATTCCCCTACATTATTGTTCTTTGTTTGGGTGGAATTCTCACAATAGTGATAAAATAGAAAGGTAATTGTGACACTATATCTAACGTGCAACAGTATTGTGACTTTTTTTTTTTAATTTAGCACAAAAACAAAGTTCACAGTGTCCACAGATGCAAAGAACTCGACAGCTTTTTAAACCAAAGACAACACCACACAAACTGAGGGTCTAAATACACTAGATAATGAGCAACTAAACAAGGAATAGCTGGAACTTATATATCAACCAATGAGTAACTATGGAAACAAACTAGAAACGGGAATAAAAGGCTGTATCAAAACAGGTAGAGTGTTCTGTTATAGCCTTCATAGTCATAACAGGGCTGACATGAAGTTCACAGACGACCTCCGTGGTTGTATCAGGATAGACAGGAAGTTCAGGGACGTCCTCTGTGGTCATACCAGGGCAAACAGGAAGGATGACCTTGGTGGTCATATCAGGGCAGACGGGGAGCTCACAGACTGGAACCAGCAGAGGACTGAGCTCTAGGAGTGGGCTCTGGAGCGGACTTATAGTATTCTCAGGCACCCAAAATGCCAATGAAAACCCTAATAAGTTGATTTAACTCAATTGATTTGAGTAAACTCGTTCCCTCAATTCAATTGAGTAATGGAGTCTCCCAAAACTTGTATATTTAAGTTCACTTAACTTGGTGCTCACGTTCACTGTACTTCAATTGTTAAGATCACCAAACTGGGTACACCAGAAGTTCAGTACACCATGCTGGGTACAACCAATCAAAACTTCAAAATGCATTGCAGCATGAATAAATTATACATCTGAATTGTGACACATTTTCTTTCATTCTTACTATTAGCTTTTACTTTTGCTCTTTTGATCTGATGTTTTTGTAGCTTGTTTTATGTTCAGAGTTGATCTGTTTATCGGATTTTTTCTTTTTTTCATTGTCACCACTGTAGAGATTCATACACGGATTCTTGATGTCTCTGCATGTCTAACTAATGCCGTAGATTTAAACATTTCGTGCACGAAAAATAAAATAAGTTCAATTACAACCAGAGTATTAGACTCTGCATGAGATCAGGGATTCTGCCAATATATAATTATGTTATTATCATCATCAATGAATTAACAACATCACTTGATGATATTTTCTCTTGACTTGTGTTCCATAACAAATGTGTCTCACAAACACGAAGCAGCCAGAGAAACACTAATATTACACAGTCAAGGGTCAAGAGCCCAACTAAAGCAAACACTGATCTCCATCATGGTGACTTCAAACGAAACTATTATTTTCATTAAAACAGAAATAAAGTCAATCTGGTTAGTTATAAGTTAGTTCACATATTAGTAACTTACGAATTTTTACTTACCGATTTTAAGATTGCACAGAATGAAAAAGTCTCCATCTTAATTTGAATCAGCAACAGAAAAGGATCGCCTTTTGTAAATGTCCTCCAATCAGTGAATTAGTTCTTGTTGCCAGGCAGAACTCCTTGAATGGCCAATCACATCAAAGCAAGAGTAGAGTGAGCTTTTTTAATTAATTATGATTTTGAGTTCATTCAACTTGAAATCTTAAATATATGATTCATTTTGTATACGTTAATAAGTTATACTAACTTATATTTTTGAGTTTTTGGACTAAACTACTAATATTTAGTCAAGATTACTTGATTTGTTTAAGTAAAGACAACATTAGGGTTTACAGTGATGTAACAGAATGGCCAAAACGTTTAAAAATGTTCAGTTTTTAGTTGAAAATGGTGTAAACTGCCCCGAAAAGTCCAAGAAACGAAACAAGAAACAGAAAGAATTATAAACTGCATTTAACATCAATTGTAATTTGTAATCTTGAGCACCAAATCAGCATTTTGGAAGGATCACAAATAAATAAAAGTATGTTAAATCATACTTGCTGTTACTGTTTTACTCTGCTATGTATCTAAGCAAATAAATGCAGCCTTGGTGAGCAGAACACACTCAGGCTACACTGTTTGGGTCAAACATGGACAAACCAAACAGTTGGTTTAAATTATAAAGAAAATTAATCCAATTGGGTTTGTCCATATTTGACCCAAACATGGGTTGAAACAACCCAGCATTTTAGAGTGTACTATAGATTTTTATTTTATTTTTTGGTAATAGACTTATATTAATACTACAAGCTCTCAGGCAAAGAGTGACAACTGTATTTATCTGCAGTGTGTTTATGGCCAGAGGGAGATAAAGAGAGGGATTGTAAAAGAGCAAGATTCTGGCATCTTTTTTTGGCACACAGAAAAGGTTAACCAAAGAGAACAAGACAGCGGTGAGAAAGAAAAGATGGTGTAATGCCAGTGTCTAGACAGGGGGGGAAAAAATACTATCATTACTGAAAGAAAGGTTAAACAAATGGAAAAGAACTATGAAATTAGTTTACTTTAATTCTATAAATGTCCATCTGGTGACAGACCTTTTATTTTGAAGCATCTGGCGAATATGGTCAACTAGAGATGGAACACACTTACAGCAGATATCATTTCCTCAGCATTGCCCCCTCAAGAACACTTAAACACTCACAAAGTTTTACCAATGTTATGCCAACATTTAATGACTTTCCTTCAACTCGCCCAGGAAGAAAAAAAAAGAAAAGCGAGAAACTCTGAAGGTCTTTAACAGACAGCGAGACGTCAGAGATGTTGACAGTGTACTAACACAATGTGCTGAGGCATATTGAAAAAAAGAAAGAAAGGCTTCTCTATAATAGAGAGAGAGGATGAACGACAGGCAAGTTTTGCGCCCTGACCCATATCCCATAATGCCGAGCACAGACGGACTTTGACAGAGGCAGACCTTAGGTTGTCATCCATGTCTTTTTTTCTCCCAAAAGTCACCAAGGCAATAAATAAAGACTGACAGTCAGTCTTAGTAGTGATGCTTTGGGGTGACAAGACACCGCATATAAACACACAGACACACACGGGCCAGTGCATAACCTGATGATGAAGAAACGCTTCTCCTGTCCTTAACTATCTTCTATTCTTGTCATCATGATGGCGAACAAATTTGCCGTTGAATGTCTCAGTGTGTTTCATTATCTTTGTATGATCATTAATGGATTCGGAGCCATAGTTAAATGCTTTTTTTCTTCTTCTTCTTCACTAAGCATTCCACTGTTTGGTCTGCTTTGCTGGCACCCATGACATCTATTGAAGCAGAAGTTATTCTATTTTTAATTTATTTTATTAATTTATTTTATTATATATATATATATATATATATATATATATATATATATATATATATATATATATATTCACTAAGCATAGACCTATTGAAGCAGAAATTTTATTTTATTTATTTTATTTTATTCTATTTTAAGTTCTTTTAATTTATTTAATTTATTTATTTTATTTGTGTTTATATGTGTTTTTTTCACTACGCATAAAACTATTGAAGCAGAAGTTATTTTATTTGATGTTCTTTTTATTTATTTTATTTGTTTATTTTATTTACATTTTTTACTTAACCTATTGAAGCAGAAGTTTTATTTTATTTTATTTATTTTATTTAAAAAAAATTCACTAAGCATAAACCTATTGAACCCATTGTATTATTTTATTTTGTTATTTCTATTTTTTTTATTTTATTAATTTATTCACTTAGCATTCCACTGTTTTTGTTCTGCTTTGCTGGCACCCACGACACATATTAAAGCAGAAGTTTTGATTATTATTTTATTTTATTTTATTTTATTTTATTTTATTTTATTTTATTTTATTTTATTTTATTTATTTTTATTATTATTATTTTTTTACTTAGTTCATTTTATTTAGTTTTTATTAAGTTATTTTTTCAGTTAGCATAAAGATTTGAATTTAAAAAAGATGTTGAAGCAGAGTTATTTTTATTTTATTTTATTTATTTATTTATTTTTATTTATTTTTCACTCAGCATTCCACTGTTTTGTCTGCTTTGCTGGCACCCACGACACCTATTGAAGCATAAGTTTTATTTAATTTAATTTAATTTGATTATTATATGTATTTTAGTTATTTTATTATTTTGTTTTATGTTATTTTATGTGTGTTTTTTTCCACTAAACATAAACCTGTTGAGGCAAAAGTTTTTTTTTTTTTTTGTTTTTTTTTTAATGTGAATTATTTCACTAAGCATTTCATTGTTATGTCTGCTTTGCTGGCACCCACGACACCTAGCTCCTCTAAATATCCTCTAAAGCTGTGGATTAAATTGATTTTTTGTGTACGTTTTTGCATTATTTGTCAAAGCCAGAAAATACATTAAAACTTGGATGTGAAACAAAATTTCCCTTAATTTCTCTTCATTGCTACTTATGCTGTCATTAATCTGCTCTCCAGTGTTTTTCATTCAATAGCTTTTCTTAAAGTCTGTAAGGTTTGGGGTTCAGATGAGGTCTGCATTGTCATGCCCGCGGTTGTCACGACACTAGGACGGGACTCCTCAAATCTGCATCGCTCCCGTGGAGACACATTGCCACAGGCCATTTGTCAATACTGCTAAAGTCAACATGTCGCTCAAGACGTTTCTCACCAACGGTCCCGTTGGTCAACTTTCCACACCAAAATAGACACGCTCTCATCTGCAGGCTCGTGCAACCGCCGGTGTCATACAGAATGCACACGCCTCGAGCTAACGTCCCAGTTTAGGAAACACTGGAAATCCTGTTGGCTACGGCTGGCAGAGTGATGGTAGAACAAAGGCTGAGGTGTAAGGAGATTTCACCGTTTCTCTTTTAAGTGCCTCGCTGAATCTGAAAGCTCATTTCACTGGGGTCTGTGATTTCAGGAGGTTTCTGCTGAAACCCTCAGTTTTGGAGGGGTGTGTGTCGCCTCAGATGACCGAAGAGAAATTCTCATCTTTCATAATGTGCTGAAAAAAGAGATATTGAAAATCGTTCATCATTTATTACTGCAAAATTTCAAACTGTCCACGCTGATGATTAAAATCTCTCTCTCTCTCTCTCTCTCTCTCTCTCTCTCTCTCTCTCTCTCTCTCTCTCTCTCTCTCTCTCTCTCTCTCTCTCTCTCTCTCTCTCTCTGAATTGCAGTGCTGTTCAACTTGATTCCTGTGGGTCTGAGGATAGTCGCCATCCAGAGCACTAAGACAGGACTCTACATAGGCATGAACAGCGAGGGCTACCTCTACACTTCAGTAAGCACATATCACATTCATCCTAACCTTAGACCTGTCCTAACACATCCCATCATGTCAAGAAAAAGCTTCTACTTTTCTAAATCAATGCAGTTGCAATGATCAGCATAATAATTTTAGTGAAATGTTGAACTGAAAAGTTTAAAGTTAAAAGTGTAAAAGTTTAAAGTTTAACATTAATTAGCATTTGGTTTGTCCCCCTTTTGTTTTAATGGCAGTAGCATTAAATATAAAGCAGCGTTACATTTTTTCACATTTTTTTCTAATAAGAAATATACATTTATAAAGGGGTCATGAACTGCATTTCCCTTTCGAAAGGGAACTCGCGCTGTGTCGGAAAGACACTACAGAGGAACGCCTCCAGCGGGACACGTGTCTGAGTCGCTATCCAATCACATCAATCTTATTGACCGGTGACAGCCTCTGATGTCATCACCGTGTGACCAGGAAGTATATAATGGCGCGCGGCCAGATCGTGAGGGGCAGCTGTCGGAGGAACAGAAGATTATGGCTCCTCCTCACTGTCAGCCGCAGAGCTCCCACCTCAGCAAAGGATGGAGGTGGAGGGTGGTGAAGCGGCTGAGGCCAAACCCTCCCAGCCACCCTGCCTCGTGTATGGAAAGCTGTTGGAGGTTATGGAACGCACCATTCACAGGCATTAGTGAAGAGGCCCGTGCATCTGAATCATTTGGACGACCGTTTTCTTTTCCGGCCATAACCCTCCGACTCTCAGGAGCCTTCCATTCCTCGATCTCCATGAACAGATTGCGGGGGCATGGCAAGACTCTGTATTTGGCCCGCCTTTTTCGATGTCAGTGGGCCAATTTCATTGATGTCGAGGGATTGGCCGATGCGGGGTATGTGTCGATGCCGCCAAACGATGAGACAGTCACAAACTATTTCACATCTGGCAGGACATCGACACTGAGAGCTCCCACCCTTCTCGTCTGAACGGCAGGGCATACACGTCAGTCAGTCGGTCAGGCAGCAGTGGCTTTGCACACCATGACGGTATTGCAAGCCTACCAATGCAGATCTGCAGAAGGACCTCAAACAGGGGGCTCGATAATGCGATGGCCAAGCTGCGCCGCACCACGGATCTCGCTCTGCGGGCCACCAAACAAACAGCAGTCGCCATCGGTCATTCAATGGCGCCTATGTGACCACGGAGAGACATCTGTGGCTAAACCTCATGGACATCAGGGAGAAAGAGAAATCGTTTCTCCTCGATGCCCTGGTTTCGCCCTCTAAGCTTTTTGGCACCTTTGTCGAGGCGGTGGTGGGAAAGTTTAGAGAGGCATGCTCGGCGGCTTTCAAAATTTGCATTCCGCTGAGGTCCAGGGCCGCACCCAGGCAGGCGGGTGTTCCTGGTTTGTCATGGTCCGAGAACCAGCGCCGGCGGAGTAAGACTCCATCCCCTAAAGCACGCAAGTAGGAAGTGAGCTTCCCTTCCTCCCACCTTTCCCTCAGCGCCTTACATCGGGGCGGGAGGGGCCAGTGATGAGCGGATGTGAGACGCTGACGGCCAACCTGGCCTGGTTAATGAGCAAGCCGCTCAGGTTAGTGGTGCACCTAGCATGCTTATGGACTATATTGCTCATGAAGCACCAGAGGCGAGCAGGAGAGTCCCCCTTTGAGAAGGGAAAATTTATTTCATTATGCTATGAGGACTCTGGAGCTTCCCTGAGTAGGTGTGAGGGATCATGTGATCGACATTGGATTCTTTTTCCCAGGCGCTTCCCACATCTGGCCCGGGGTGGGGCCATGACGATGGTTATCTAGGTTCGCCGGGCTGGTGAGGGGCTGTAGAAGCACCCCCTCAGGCAGTGGAGCTCCTATGCATACAATGCTGTGGGTAAAGCTTATGCGTGGATATCATTGCGCCGGAGGTGAGCTGGTAAGTCCCCCGTGAGGAAGACATTAATTCTTGATGTTGTGTGAGACTTCATTCTCCCCACCGAGGGTTTGGGGATCACGGGATCGTGGAGGACACCATAGGGCCCTTTAGTCCCCTGTTCGGTGGCTAGAACAATTTTCTGAGATGCCATTATGTGATCTGTTTAGAGCTAGCTTCGCTAGTAAAGAATTCCGCCATTATGTGAACAGCTGTGTGAAACAGCTATTGCTTCCTCTCTGTGTAATGGAGCCATTAGTTGAGGCTACCGCTCATTCCCATGGGAATGTAGCATTGTATTAGGCGAGTGTGTTTCTCCTAGTAGAACAGGAAAGCTCTTAGCCACCCCATGGTAAAGCGGCTAGTGGAAGCTTATAGACGGGAGAGTGAGTTCAGGCTAACGTGCAATTTACAGATCTATGTCCAGTCTTGTGGGGCTCGGACAGGATATTCCTTAGTTTTTTTCGCTTCTCCGAGCCTCAGGTAATACTTGTGTGCATGCTGGCCCTCTCTGGAGGCCCACCCTCTTCTCTACGTTCTGGGGTTCTTAGTCATGCAGCTTGGAGTAGCAGAATGAATAGTGACTTAGCCAGTGGTCGTGGGGCAGGGTTTGGCATCCCCGCTTGCATGCGGGCAGGCTAGTCTTGTTAAAACTCCGCTTTCCAGTGCTTGTCATGGCCGCCGCCTTCTGGCGGCCCCTGCCCCCATACTGATGTTTTGGCCAGTGGGTAGCATATTTGTGAATAATTGTTGCTTTTTGCCCTCTGCTCTGTGTCTTCTGCTCCACCTTTTAAGGCTCAGGTTGAGCTGCTCTTCGCAACCTCTTGCTTCATAATGTTTTGGTCGGATGCTCCCCTGGAAGCCAAAGCATTGCCAGGGCTGACGCCCTAGCATGAACGGCAGGCTGCTGGATGAGTGAAGAGAGGGTTTAAGGCACTCTTTCTGCTGAGTACACTGCCATTGGCAATGTTTTAGGTCTATGTTGTAAGCACTGCTGGCGAGACTGCGCCATCGCATGGCGGACCTGTGAGCCTCTGGGATGGAGCCAGCGCCCGGTGGGGGCACGTGAAGGCCAGCTGGCTGTGAGCTGCCAACATGGGCAGTCTGAGCAGCGAACTCCGAGCAGGTAGTAGGCCTCAGCAGGCCTCCTTGTGGAAGAGTCTCGACATCGTGACCATGGATGTCCAGTTCTTCATCAGCTAGCAGACAGCCACTGTCAGCCCAGGTCGTAGCAGCCAGTTTTCCTCTAACCTGTCAGCAAGCTTCATGGGACCCCAGGCCTGATATCGGGTGGTGGACTCTGCCGGGCTTCCTTGAGGGGCTTTTACTGGGTTTTGCCATTGGGTAGCAGGCTTTACCTGGCCTCCCCTGAGGACACGTTCCTGGCCTTCTGTCACTGGGTTTCTAGCAGTAGGCTGCCATTAGGCGGTAGACCTCTCCAGACTTGATACTATGTGGGAGGCCTCATCGGGACTCCCTGGAGGAGAGCTCCGGGACCTCAGTCACTTCTGACAGTTTGCACGCCCAGCTAGCAGGTAGCAGGCTTCTCCAGGCCTCCCTGAGGGTGAGCCCCTGAGCTTGGACGCTCTGTTAGCCGGTGTAGCATGCTGTCAGGTATTAGGGCCCTCTGGATGGCTTCTCTGTGTTAATGACCTCATGGGCCTCCCTGAGGGGACAAGTTAAGCCGGTTCCCTGCTGCCTTAGACAGCTAGCCTCAATGTTGCGAGATGGAGGCTCCTTCAGGCCTGCCTGGGGGGGAACGAGTTCCCTGGACAGGAACGCATAACTGGCTTTACGCTGACAGCTAGTGGTTTCCTGCTATCAGGTTGCGGTTCTAGCCGGTATCACCTGAAGGCGGTTACATACCCTAGCACGACGAGATGACGCTGCTGCTATGCGGTCCCTTCAGGACAGGGACCTGCGTAGGCTGCCTATAGCATGGCTACCTACCAGGCAGGCTTGAGATCTCCCCTCATGAGAGGGTCGTCTTTGAGCTTACAGCCGCCTTGGCCAGATCAGTTGGTCATAGGCCCCTCGGGGCCTCCCAGTGAGATCAGCCCATAGGCCTGTTCGGCCTCCTGAGCACCCCTGTAGGGTAAATGCTCTGTAGATCCTAGGATAGAGTAGCTGAACTCCCCATGCTAGCTATGGTCGGAAATTACTACGCTGAGCGCTGCTCTCCAGGATAATCCGTCTCTGAGGTCCAGCCTGAGGCCAGTTTTTGCAGTCCCTCAGAGAGATGCCTCTCCTGAGGCAAGTTTCCAGAGGCGCTGTTTCTCAACAGACAGGGTGGGCTAAACCAAAGTGTCCCACATAAGTATCATCTCAGTATGACCTGTACATCATACGGAGACAAAATCTGAAACAAATCGTTTTGTCAGCTTGGTTTCAATAAAAGCTGTTTTTGGACGAAGGATAGGGTTCTGAAACTAACAGTATATTTTTATAAAACGACCTCTTATGTGCCAAAACATCAAGGAAAATTTGATTTCTCAATTAATGACCCCATATATAAAAATATTTCCCATTCCTTTTATTCCATAATGTTCCTTTGTATAAAACATCCTTTTCAACTTATCGCTGATTTTTAATGAGGTCTCAGACACTGTATTTTATACTCAAAGAAACGTAACACATTTTTGATGCTCGTTGATTATGTATCAGGTGCTGCTAATGAAGTTAACTGCTGTGCGTTTGTCCTCAGACTGTGGGTGTGAATACTGTTGGCCTCAGTTCTCTGTGACACACTCCATTAGTCTGGCCTATTTCTCTCTACCAGATACACTCTTGTGAGGAAGACATGCTTCTGCTAAGAGATGCATTGCTTTGCAGTGTAGCAGCAGTTCTTCTCTCTTCTCTCTCTATCCTTGATCCACTCACTTTCGTTTAGAGAAGAAAAGAGTATTGCTTTCCTCTTTGAGGTAGATCATAACACTCTTTAAAGTGTGGTTATGAGTCTAAGTGAGGCGTAGGCCTGTAATGTACTGTGGCCCCATAAATAGCACTTAAAGGGGGTATATGTAAGAGTTTTCATCTATTAATCTCATTTTTATTGCCAGTGTGTGATCAGCTTGTAACGAAACATAAAAAACAAGACCTTCCTGGGTTTTCTTTGAAAGGCCGAATACTGATTTTTGCACTCCCGAGAGCCTTTCTTCCATTCACTAACACATGAAACGATTGCTTATACAATGTCCAGGACAAAAAAAATGGCTGAAAGAGCCATTCTGTACTGTAATGTCAACGCTCAGTTGTGAACTCAATAAGTGACATCGTTTCTTATACTTCCCTTTCACATATCCGTCTCTCACACACAGGAGGAAAGATGCCCTTTTTCTCTTCTCTTACAAGGACAGCATCTGTAGAAAATGTGTCTCCTCATGGGAAGAAACACGACCCATTTTCCACAGAGGGAAATGACCATACCTGAAAAAAGAGAGAAAATCCCTACCCTAGAAAACCTCATGCAAGGCGACCTCTTTTTCTCTTTTCTCATCTCTGCCTTAGTCTGAAGCTCTCAAACCGCTCTACCTGTGTCCTAACTTTTATCTTTTTTCAAGCATGATATTTTAGACCAAAGAGACTAAGTCAGTGAAGCACGCCACAAAAAACAATGCAAACACAAAAACAGAAGACAGCTTTCTCCTGAGCGTTAAAATATTCTAAACCAAAACATGTGAGCTGTGTTTCCATCCACCTATTTTTATGCACATTTTGGGAAATCACATCAAAAACTGCTGGATGGAAATGCCAAGATGTGCATGAATTCTAAAAATGTGCATTAAAAACATATGCGCTTGTTTGAGTCGGAAACATTTTTTATCCAATAAGAAAACATGCGCATAAACTACGGTGCAAACATATTTACAGAATAAATTCCTTGATGCGCATAAAAAAACGTGACTTTGGGATAGGACGACATAACTGGACTTTTGAAAGTGTCAAAGAGTTTTGGTATAATTCTGTCTTACAGAGATTGCATCTGCCTCAGAAAGCAAGATCACACGTTTATTGCATTTCGTCTGCGCACTCTGAGATGCAAGTAATTTATTATATACTGTACAAAAATTATTATATACAGTGGCTTCTCCTACTTTTCTCTTCGACTCACTAGATGAAAGTGTGATTTTTCTTTATTCTTTATGTGATTTTCCAGTTTTATGCATAAGTTCGCACTTTTGAAATGTTATATGAGGAATGGCTCATTTTCTGCTGCATTGTGTGCCATGAGAAGAATACACAAGGCTAAACAAGTTTTTTTCCCTTAAGGTGCTTTTGAAATTGCATACTGTCTGAGTAGGTATTGCATTTAATGAGAGACGGATTTCACAACGGCAGTATGGTCTATATTGTATGAAGAATAAAGTCCATACTACATCCAGCAGTTGAGTCTTTCATTGCCATTCCCAACTCCTCTCCTTTGGTGTCATGGGATAGTAAAGTGTCCATCTAATGCACACTTCAACGTTAGTAGGTCATCCAGGTAAAAAAATAAATGTTGCTACTGTTTTAAGAATAGAACATAATTCTTATTCCGGAGCTCATACATTTCACACACCTACTGTATAGTAGGGAAGCAAGCATATTCAGAAATAATCAAAAAGTTTTGGAAAGTTTTTTGTCAAGTATGGGCATATCTGATGTCAGATATGGCGGATTGTCCTTAAAACCTCTTGGGATCTTCTCCTGAAAGGGCACACACGACTAGAATGGGACAGCAAATGCTTTAAGCTTGGAACATACTCTGCAAGAACAGAGAAATGTGTTTGTTTTCTCAAGGTGCGGCAAGAACAAAGTTCGCAAGGCGCATTCCATACTTCACGAGGAAATCTGCATTTTTCCGCATTAGTGTGTTTTTGTTTGTCAGGGCAAGACAACCCTGTTCAGCTTCCCAAAGAACCCAATGTTAATGGGACAGTGGATGGAGTTTGTTTTTCCAGAGCAGCAATAGAGTTGTGCAAGCGTTTTTCTTTATCAACAAGGTACAGTTCAACACTGGATTTGTAGCTTGTCTATTGCTGAAAGATGGAGCGGTTCCAGCGATTAAGATTCACACTCATATGTTGGAAGCAGGTGGTGAGTAAAACTGCTTCAAATGTCTTTAGCCCCTTTCACACTATTCCCGGAACATTGCCGGGTCGCCTTCTGTGTGAAAGCAACCACGTCCCGGGATTGATTACCGAATTCGACCCGGGTCGGGGACCTAGTAATATTGCGGTATTCGACCCGGGACAAGCACTGTGTGAGCAAAAGCCGAAACTAATGCCGTAACGTGTATGTAGTTATCGTGCGACTCCTAGAGCTTGTTTTTTCAATAATACAACCCTGCAGTGCCAGAAGAGCTAGTCGGTGTTTTAAACGCAGAGAGTGTTCGTATACAAAAGAAACTAAAATTAAACAAGCAGAAATGTGCGCAAACTGGACACAGGTCGAGACCACGGAGCTCCTTACTATCCGCGCTGAAACTGAGATCGCTCGCCATTATACGTCACATCCGGATGTCACGTGTCAACTCAACACATTCTCACACCCAACTCGTCACATATGGACGCTTGACCAGGACCCCTTCTCGTCACTTTTCAACGAACTGGGCGTACCTTTATCGTCAATTTTCGACGCGCTGGGTGCTCCATTCATTTCAATGAGAAACCTTTGCCGTCATACACAGACGCACTGGGAATGAGAATATTATCGTCATGGTGAAATTTATTTTTTGATTTATTTATTGAAATTATTTATTGGTTTATAATTTTGCCATTATGACATGTTGGAGTGTGCTTCTCAATTAAATCAGCAAGCATAATTTCATGATTTCATAAACACAGGATATAACATACGACTGCATCCACGAGTTATTCAAAAAAGTTAAATAATCCAAGTTTTCCGAGGCCAAACGATTGATTTGCATGAAGAAAATCCCCAAAAGCGATCAGCATCTCCATCCGCTGAAGATCATGAACACATCAAATTTCAAATATTGCCGCTCGTTATGTCAGATTTCATAGTGAAATGTCATTGGCTCTCGTGTGTCTTGTGACCAATTGCGTCATTACGTCAGCATTGATTGTAAAATGTCATTGGCTCTCGTGTGTCTTGTGACCAATTGTGTCATTACGTCAGCATTGATTGTAAAATGTCATTGGCTCTCGTGTGTCTTGTGACCGATTGCGTCACGCTCAGGAGTCTTTTGAATTATTTGAATGAGATATGAATGAGTTCGTTCACGGGGCAGCGGGATCATCATTTCAATGATTAAAACATCAAGATCAACTCTGTTCTTCACATGAAGACATCGTATGACTTAAGAAGACTTGGAATGCAACATGAGTTAATACTTTTATACTGTTTTGGTCAGTTTTTGCAATAAATACTTGTGACTGTACATTTATTTGCCTGTTATGTGTTTTATATTGTTTAGATGTGGGTAGGTTTAGGGTAGGAGTTGGGTTAGTTGCTCCAAAAGTAGCCTTTAAATATTAATAAAATCATGTCTGCTTTTACAAACGCAAAGAATTAAATGCGTCTGTGTATGACGCCAAAGGTTTCTCATTGAAATGAATGGAGCACCCAGCGCGTCGAAAGTTGACGATAAAGGTACGCCCAGTTCGTTGAAAAGTGACGAGAAGGGGTCCTGGTCAAGCGTCCATATGTGACGAGTTGGGTGTGAGAATGTGTTGGTCAACTCGACCCGGGACCGTTACGGGTTGTGTGTGAGCGCACATATTACGGTATTTCGCTGGCAGTGTGAATGGACCAAATCTAGCGACCCGGGAACAAATGCCGGGTCGCATTATCCGTGTATTTGCCGGAATCGCAGTGTGAAAGGGGCTTCAGTGTTGTTAGCTATCAGCTACTATTCCGTTTATTTGATACTATTATCATTTTTATGTAAACATGCACTAGTCTGACGTGTAAAACCGTTCCGCTTGCTACTGCTAACATTAAATCGCATACAATAGTCCATAAACCAAATGATATCCTCATAAACCATGAGGAAACACACACAAACGTTGTAAAACTTGCGAGCCTGATAAGCCGCTGAGCAAATAAGTTACAGTACCATAGAGACGACCTGCTGTAGTCGTCGCTGCTGCTTCTCCTCTTCAATTTCAGGCTCTAGATCAGATTCTGGATCATATATGTATGGTTAAATCTGATTGATCTCAATGGTTTATTTAGGATAACTTTTTTTTCTCCACGATTAAGGATGTCAGAGCTTTCAGACACTGTCAACACAATAGCTGCGCATGCTTGTCATTCTTTAGCTCCGTCCACTCGATACGCCTCCAGCCGCTCGGGTTTTGTCAGAAAGACTCAGTACAGCCTATCTTTCTTTTATTAATATGATAAAACTAAAGTCTTTTCGGATATCAAATACTACTCTATAGGTACTCAAGACCACCCCTTAACTTTAAGACTGTATTAATCAAAGTTCTATGCAAAAAATTACCACAGTTAATGCAAATTAAAATTACCAACGAGTAATTAAATCCTAAGAAATTAAATCCTGCTGACTGTTCATTTGATAATCCTTTTTTTAGAGAGCGAATGCATTAGCTCTGGTCTAAAGGGCTAGTTCACCCAAGAAAGGAAATCATGTCATTATTTTCTCCTCTTGTTCCAAATCTATATGACTTTCAGGAATTCCTCCGTCACACACAAACGAAGATCTGCTGCGAGGAAACGTGGTTCTGACGACATCTGTGATGGGCAACACCGCGACTATAATGAGAAAAACAGCTGTGCTTTTTAGGGTCGCAACTGGTGTCATTATGTCCCGTTTTTGGTTCGTGTTATGTTCACATTTCAGTCAAACCGCACCAGAGCTTTCTCTCTTGTTTGGTGGTTGCTCACCAGGGTTCAGATGGCAGCGTTCACACTTATGAAATGAACCGCACTAACAGAGCAATCACACCAATTGTGTCATTGTTTCAGTTTGGTCTTCATTAATCCGCTGTCATAAACATGTCAGACTAACGATCAAATACTTCAGATTTTGTGCGGAGGATTAGAGGAATCGTTTAGGATTCTCAAAATTTGTCTCAGACGGCCAAATCGTGGCCAAAATCATACAGTGTGAACCCAGCTTAACCTCATTTTGCACTAGAGCCTTCCGAGCTGAAATAGAAGGAGCAAGTTGGTGTGTGTATGTGTTGCATAACCGGATTGGTTCACACACTGTCACAAACGCACGTCTGTGTGCATGTGTTGTAGGATCAGATGGCCCTGAACACATGGCCTCTCTCTGTCACACATACCTGCCCTAAACTCGGAGCCCATCAATAATTCATGTTTTCCAGTGGCTGACACACTCGGACGCGGCTCTCCACGGGGACTCAATCACTCACACACACCTACAGCAGCTACTCTCTCTCTTCTTCATGCTTGTTCAAGTTCTACTACCTCAGTCGTTCTCTCTTTCTGCATTCCTGAAGTCTCCTTTCCTTTTTTTATCATCTTTATTTATTGCCACACAACAAGGGGCAGCTGAATTTGTTTCCATAACATTACCATAGAATAATCTTTAGGGAAACTAGATTGCTCGTGTTCAAGTGATGCTTGCTGTGCAAAATCACCTCCACATGGCTAATGTTTAGGGGCAGACGTGGCTTAATGGTTAGAGAGTCAGACTGGTAATCCGAAGGTGTGGGTTCGATTCTCAATACTGACAGAGGTGCCCTTGAGCAAGGCACCCAACTGCTCTGGGTGTGTGTGTCCAGTTTGCTGTGTGTGTTTACTACTCCTAATATATGTGCACAAACTTGAAAGGGTTAAAAGCACAGGGACAAATTCTGATAATGGGTCACCACTTGACCTTCACATGTCATTGACTCACTCATTTCAGTGTTGCACCAGTTGCTTTTGTTGCATTGCACATAGGTTTGGGTACCGAGCTCTGTACTTTTAAGGGCACAGACCAAATTACGTCGGTATCCGAGCACCGATTCACATTAAATCAATCGGTACCACATTGCGGTACCTGAACGCATCTGGTGATATAGACTAGTGTAGTGTCTGTGAATATTAAACAACAAAAATACTATTTACGTGTCCTGCGTGTTTGTGTGAGTGAATGGCGCAGACCCGCAGTTTATTTACCTCACTCACACACACACACACACACACACACACACACACACACACACACACACATAGAATTGCACGACAATTGCGTGTTTCCATCTCACACGAGGATATAAACGCACGTCCGTCATCTCCATAGCCGTTCTGGGAGTCACTTTATCAGCATTTTACCGTTTCATTTGAGAAAACTACCGTCCTGTCATAAACACAGAAACTCAAAGCTCTTCACGGCAACCCGTCAAAATAAAAGTTCGGTGTAACTTGAGAAATATATCACTGTTGTACAGTAGAGTTTAGAGACGTCTCAGTGTAATAATAATACTAACACTAATGTTATAATTATACACTATCAAAACTTATTTTTTTAAGTAATATCACAATTTTTCTCCCATGTTTTAATTTTAACAGTATAAAGCTCAGTTGTGCAGCTTTGACAAAAAAAAAAAAAAAAAAGTTTCATTAAGTAAATGATTATGTCTTAATTTGATTACCAGAAAATATACAACACAGCATTTGTGGGAAATCTTTTCATAGAAATTGAATCAAAAAGAAAAAAATAATAATATGGTTGTTTTTATGAATGCAGTTAATTAAGTAGCTATAGCCTGTATTTACTGGTAAATATTATTACAGTGAACAAACATCACAGACAATGGCAGACTCTGGCATAATGTCAGTAATACTTCAATAAATTACAGTTTCTTCACAGTTTTTGATGTATACCTTAAGTACCGAATATAGGTACAGTTGGGCACTGGTAACAATTAAAATATGAATGGTACCCAACCCTAATTGCACATGGCACTATGGACACAAGTGGCTTCGGACTCTTTTAAGCCTCTGTTGAAGTCGCCAACCTCACCTGTTTAAATGTCTTTCTCATAATCCTCTCCTCAGCTGTCTCATGAATGTGCTTTTGTGGCATGATGCATGATAATATACTGTAGTCATCTCTCTCATCTGACATGACGGTGACGTTTGAGAGGACTATGGGGAAGTTGAGTGTTTCACGAGGGATGGAGGGATGGGGTGGAGGAGTACAGGCCAGCGGGGTGTCTCACAGTGGGCTCCATCATCCATAGGAAGGAACAGAGAGAGATGGGTTGACAAGAGAAGGCATGCAGAGCGCAGCTCACAGGGTTGCGTTCATCACTCGATTAGATTATTTCTTTTATCGTCTCTCTTGATCACTCATTCTCTCTATTCTGTCATTGTCCATGGTTTACCTTCCTCTCATGCTCTCGTCTTTCGTTTCTCTCTGAGGTTAGATCTGCTGAGAGTTGTATGTAAAGGTTAAGGTGCTGGGAAAACTCAGTGTCATTGCTGTGTGCTGCATGTGTTATCTGTTGGCGACCACTGGAAATTGCTTTCCGATAAAAATAGTGCTTTGTCTCTATAACCTGACCCATTTTTTAAACTCAACACACAGTGGAAGCCCTCCTGGGCCACGAACACAAAAAGAGAGGGAGAGAGAAGGTGGGAATAAAACAGCACATACACTCACACTCACACTCACACACACACAGAGAGAGAGAGAGAGAGAGAGAGAGAGAGAGAGAGAGAGAGAGAGAGAGAGAGAGAGAGAGAGAGAGAGAGAGAGAGAGAGAGAGAGAGATGCATATTTGCACTGATAGAGGTGACCTGACAGAATTGGGGCAGATTTTGTTGAACTGACCAGCTTTTTCATGACAAAGTTTTAAAAGTTACCTGAAATGAAGGTTTTAAACATTTAATATGCTGACCGTGATATATCACACATTTGAAGCGTACATTCTTTTCCATTTCCCTCTCCCTTTCCTTCTTCCTCATTAGCTTCCTCTTCCCCTTCTTTTTCCCCTTTCCCTTGCATTTACCTTCACCTTTTCTGCTCCTTCCCTCTTCCCTTTCCCTGTCTTTCTTTTTCCCTTTCCATCTTCTTTGCCTCCATTTCTATTTTCCTTTTTTTCATGCTTCTTTTCTTTTCTATCCCTCTTTTCTGTTTTATTTCCTTTCCTTTTTCCTTCTGATAGCACTGCAATAAACACAAGGTCACTCTGGGTCAAACGAGAAGCCCAGACAAGGGATGGTGAGAGATGGAGACAAAATCTAGAAAGATGATATAAGCTTTTCCAGTGCAACCCAAGCATGGACTAATACTAACTTTTTGCCACAGTTGCCAATGGCTGGTGACTTATAGGTGCGCTATGTAGTATTGTTGCAGTAAGATATCCAAAAACCACAAGGCCAGTGTTATATATTTTGTTCAGTTGAGTTCTTGCAATGAGAAAATTGCTATTTTAACCAATGAGCCGGGACGTCTGAGGGAGTTGCCTGTTAATGGTGTCATATCTGCGTTACTCTCGGTTTCCGGTTTTATTCTGCAGAAGCGCTTTACTCTTAGCAGTGTGAACAAGTGTCACCGCAGCCGCTGAGCGAACACACAGAGTAACGTCATAACATCATTTTAAACACACTTAAATGTGTCTAATATGATAAACAGAGCTGCGTTACCTCATACTCATGACCGGAAAAGCGGAAATAGCGCCGGCAACTGTGCCCCGTCATAATAAAAGTCCCGCTGCTCGCGAGGCGTGTGTGTGTGTAACAATCGCTCCAGCGGCCGTGCTCAGCTCCTCAACACTCGGCCCTGCTCTGCTTCACACTACAGTAACGTTAATAACCGCATGCATGAACATGATTTCTGCCCGAGTCCGATCCCGATTCTTTCCCACCGGCTGTGAGGTGAAGAACACGTCCCAAGATTCTGCTCAACTCTGCTTTACGTGGGTTGTGCATTGTTGTGAACATTTTGTCCTTAAAGTTGATGTGTTAGAAGCAGGAAAAATGGGCAAGTGTAAGGATTTGAGTGAGTTTGGCAAGGGCCACATTGTGATGGCTAGACGACTGGGTCAGAGCATCTCCAAAACTGCAGCTCTTGTGGGCTGTTCCCGGTCTGCAGTGGTCAGTATCTATCAAAAGTGCTCCAAGGAAGGAACAGTGGAGAACCGGCCACAGGGTCATGGGCGGCCAAGGCTCATTGATGCACGTGGAGAGCGAAGGCTGGCCCGTGTGGTCAGATCAAACAGACGAGCTACTGGAGCTAAAACTGCTCAAGAAGTTGATGTTGGTTCTGATAGAAAGTTGTCAGAATACACAGAGCATCTCAGTTTGTTGCGTATGGGGCGGCAAAGCCGCAGACCAGTCAATATAGTATAGGCACATTTTCCCATTGTCTCCACTGGTAAAGGTTCATTCACAGTGCGCCGACAGACTGCAACAGGCACTTCATCTGGTTTTGTGAGGTCAGTGTGTTACCTGTCGGTGTCTGTTGGCATCTGTCAGAGCTTGTTTTTGTCGACTGAACATGCTGACTCAGCTCTTGTCAGGTCGTGAAATGTCTGAAAAGTAACATACTGTAACCTGGTGATTGTCCACATTGGTCTGTGTCTATCGGTGCAGTTTGAAATGGCTGTTAAACATGATAAGTGTGTCTAGTATTCATTCTTCACATTATCTATAGAGGCGACAGTCAATGAGTTTAAGGATCCTCTTCGATGTTAGATTACTACTAGAATAAGACATGTCATTTCAACAGGGTTAAAAATATTGAGAGGGTGACCAGCACCATAAATAATTAAAACAATTATGAGTACAGTTGTTATCTCATTTGAATGTAAAAAAACACAATTAAAAAAACTGTCAACATTATATTCTGTCATCATTTACCTCCAAATCTGTATGCTATTATTCTGCTGAACACAAAATAAGACATTGTGAACAATATTGGTATTCAAACCATTTTAGTTACCATTGATTTCCAAAAAAAACCACTGATACATTTCTCAACATATCTTGTTTTATATTCAACAGAAGTAGAAGAAAAGTCATACAGGTTAGGAGCAACATTAGTAAATCCAAATCTGACTTCCTTTCTTCTGAACAATTTTGGTAATCAAACCATTTTGGTTACCATTGACTTCTATTGTATGAACAAACATTTCTCAAAATATCTTCTTTTATGTTCCACGAGGAGAAAAAGCCATTTAACTGTAATAATAAGCATTTATCAGAATCAACTAAATGCTGGATTTTCAAAAGTATGTGTTCACAGTGCCATTGTTGCAGTAAACTTGAAATGCATGCCAATCTGTGACTGTGGGGACATTGACTTTACATCAATGCCTAAACATGACGTGGAACAAAACGAGCTGAGATTGGTTGCTTTACATGTCAGACAGATGGCCTCTGGAGTCCAGACCAAGCGACAACCTCTCGTGATCTCTCTTGAAGCTAATATGGAAGTAATGTAAACTGCAATTCCTCGACTGGCCACTAGTGAGGGCTCCAGAAGGAGCACAATCTCATTGAGCCCCATGTTAAAAATTCCCCACTTTACAGCAGAAAAAAAACATGTTTACAGCCTGGTACAAATTGTGGTTTTGGCCTATATGGCTAATTTTGATTTTCATGACAACTGTGAGGGGGGTGAATTTTTTTATAACTCATTTGTTTACGTTATATAAAGCCTTAAAATGTCTTCATAATTAAGGGCGTGGTTACAGTTGGATAGCCATTTATCTGCCGTATATAGAGTGCCGAAGTTCTGACGTCACTTTGTAGGCCAAAACGCGGAAGTGAGTTAGCATTTTAGCACTTCCGGTTCCATCGCTCAAAAGTCTATGGGTTTTTTTAATGGGTTTTTGCCAAATCGCCTGAAATAAGGTCTGTGGTTAACAAAGCCTCTAAATATTTTCACGTTTTGATCTATGACATAAAACACACTAGTTCTAACCTGCTTGAGATTTTTTTTAACTTTATTGTGTCTTAAAAACGGCGGTTGCTAACAAGTTGCTAAAAGGGACTACATCCTTTGGCCGGGACTTTAGACGTCATCGTGACAAACGGGAAATCTCACCAGCCCGCGTTTCATTCACTCTTGAATTCTGTAAGTAAATGTTTAATAAAAATACAAAACTAGCCCGCGTTTCAGCCTCACGTTCTTAGAAGTTTACCTTTCAGTTAATATACATAGTTATATATTTAGTCCTTTCAAATAGTGGTGTTTCCAAATATTGTTATACACAGAAATCTGTGATATTAAGGTAACCGATTAACGTTACCAGTTCTTCATTTCTGTGGAGACTGAGACTGTAGTGTTTTTTGTCCTGAGATGGAACCACAAGTCGTCGAATGAAAGCTGCGCTGTTCTACATGTCCAGATTTATAGTGGTTCTCTCCTCGATATATGATCAATCGTCTAAGAAAAAGGACATACGATTGTAAATTGATACGGCTAAGTTATAGCTTACGTCGTCAGTGCTTCTGAGGTGGTAAAAGCACTTTTTTTCTGGCAAATTAGCAAATGGTATGCAAACATACAATCAAACACAATACAGTGAAAGATTCTTTAAAGTATATTTGGGGCACGATGATCAGGCATAATAGCCTAATCTTAATCACAAAGACAATAATATTAAGCTTTATATAAAATAACAAAATAATAAATAAAAAATTAACAAACAAGAAAACAAATCTCAGATCGGCACACATAAACCCAATTAGTTTCTAACATTTTTGAAAAAAACGAATGGGCAATATTTCTCATTAAGTGTTCATACAGAGCGCAGATCATAATGAGCGAACGTGTTTTTTAAATAAAGTTTGAGGAAGCTTGATGATGACGTAGATCCGCGACTGTGTGCTGTAGTCCGTTTATAGCCTACCGTTAGCATTTTATATCTGACGGCTTTATTTAGGCTTCAAACGGTATACATCTTGGATTCACTTGTAAAGATTATCTTGATAGACAAAACGTGTAAGGGTCATAACTCTTTGTTGAACACAGATCTTATTTTTTGCGATTGTTGGCCTACAAATTGGATTGTTGTTCCGGGTTGGCCTACAAAGTGACGTCATGACTTCGGCACTCTATAGTCATTGCGTCACCTAAGCTCCGCCCACATTTGCCCATTTTCTGTTATCCGGGAGTGACACCAGCTCCCCTCTACTTTACACTTCAGAACTAGTGATGGCGAAGTGAAGCTTTCTGAACCAGTGAAGCTTTCAGCACAGTTGTATCAGAAAAAGGTTCATTACTCGAAGCTTTTCAAGTCAGAGCTCAACGAGGACCTCTGCTGGTGAAAGTGAGGGAAAGCGCTGTGTCGCAAAATGTTTTGCAACCGACGCATTATCTAGAAGCAAAAAGTGAATTAATGGATTGATTAATAAATTAATCAATATATTATATATGACATTATGTGACACAATCTGTTCCATTGCATACTCCTAGTAACTTAAACCAATAAAGATATGATTTTGTATTGTGAATGTGAACATTTTTCCTGTTTGTAAACAAATAAAACTCACGAATAAAGGAAGTATGCTAAATAAATGCATGCACACAAGGAAAAACACACACACTTTCACATGATTATAGAAGGATAAGCCTATACTTGTCTCTAATGTATGAAGTCATAGGCTAGTGCGGATTAAATAAATAAATAGATAAATATATGCGGCAGAACAAAAGCCAAATAAATGATCAACTTTATTGGGCGAAATCAAATGAAAGTGTTCCCACATTTCAGAACGCCCTCTCTTTGCAACAGGGTCCATAACAAACTCGCGCAATACAAAAAACCCGCTCAATGCAACGCAATACACCTCACAGGCACGCCCTGTGTCGCGCATTTTTAAACCTTTCTGAATCAGTCACGTGGGTGTTTGTGAAACGAAAGGTGTGTTCGACATCGGCTGCGGGTGGATGCATGCGATCGGCGAGAGTAGCCGCGTGCAGGCGGGGAGGAGCTGCAGACGGAGACGTGAAGTCGGACACTTTCTGCTTCCCGTGGTGACGCTTGAGCTGTGTTTGCAAACTTTATCACAGCTGAAGTTAAATAAATGCAGTATTTCTCAAATACACAGATGTTTCAAATGATATTTTCATCCAATACTTTATATACTGCTTAATAAAGCGTCTATTTGGAAAAAGATTAAAGTTCAACATATAAACCACATCAATGAAGTGGTGTCAACGGATTTGATCAGTTTTAGTTTGATAAACATGACAATATAACATCGCGACTACATGAAAAGAGGTTTTACTATTATAAATAAATGATTTGTGAGCATTAGCATAACGTAAGGTTTTAGAATAAACACGAAACGCACGTGTTCGCTGTCATACGGCGAATCGGCCAATCGTGGATCAGCTGTGTCGTCATCAGAGCTTGTAGGCTTGTTCGACTTCCCCTAGCGATGCGCAGACCGATCGGCGGCTGACTTGAAGCAGTGCATGCCGGTTAGAAATTTTGTCCAACTTGAGACAGCGCCGACGGCACGTGACTGTGACGTATGTCAACAAAGTACCGCGAGAGCGATTCGAGAGCAGCCGGCTGATGCAGCCGCTGCAGATTCTCAAGGGGGACTGCAGGAGGATGCACAAGCTCTGATGACGACACAGCTGATCCACGATTGGCCGATTCACCGCATGACAGCGACCACGTGTGTTTCATGTTTATTCTAAAACCTTACGTTATGCTAATGCTCACAAATCATTTATTTATAATAGTAAAACCTCTTTTCATGTAGTCGCGATGTTATATTGTCATGTTTATCAAACTAAAACTGATAAAAACCGTTGACAGCACTTCATTGATAGTGTAGGTTTATATGTTGAACTTTAATCTTGTCCAAATAGACGCTTTATTAAACAGTACATAAAGTATTGGATGAAAATATAATTTGAAACATCTGTGTATTTGAGAAATACTGCATTTATTTAACTTCAGCTGTGATAAAGTTTGCAAACACAGCTCCACCGTCACCACGGGAAGCAGAAAGTAGGCTTGTTTGAGATGAGCAAAATCTGCGCAGAACCGATCACCGGTGATCAGCGCGAGATGCATGCCGGTTAGAAATGTGTCCGAGGGCGGTCCGCCTTGCTCTGATGTCATGCTGACGTATGTCAAAAATCTCTCGCGATGGCGAGGCGGATGTGTCGGATTCTGCAGTCGAGCGCAGTTGCTCTCCACCGACTGCGCTGACCAAAAGCATGATGGGAAACGACTTGCTGACGAAACAGCTTAATGCTTATTGGCTTAAACAACCGTGATGTATTTTTCTTTTTTTAAATGTTTGATTTTAAAACTCTGATATCATGTTTTAATGTGTGTAAATTATGTGTGAATATTCCCAAACTCTCGGACAGTGCGATCTCCAAGGGGGTAATCTAGCGCTCGGAAAGCGTTCCACCCATAGGGGCTGCCATTGCTAACCAAGCCATCACCTGCTGTTAGCATCCCATTGACTCCCATTCATTTTTGAGTCACTTTGACAGTGAATAACTTTACATCTGAGACGTTTAAAGACTCCATTTGTCCATTGTATATTTCTAAAGAAAC
Source organism: Pseudorasbora parva (assembly GCF_024679245.1). Classification (NCBI taxonomy): domain Eukaryota; kingdom Metazoa; phylum Chordata; class Actinopteri; order Cypriniformes; family Gobionidae; genus Pseudorasbora; species Pseudorasbora parva. The sequence continues at coordinate 59,507,799 of NC_090172.1, read as the reverse complement.
ACGACAATGTATAAAAGGCTCCATTACCTTGTATTTTACACTATCGCCCCGCAGAAGCTGTTTTTGTAAAAATAGGCTAACGATTGCGTCATAACCAACGCGACTCTGTCGCACAGTTGAGAAATTACCGTATAGACCGGAGGGGACGCTCGCAGGCAATCTTTTACTGTCTATCAGACAGTCGGGGGGACGTGGAGACATGTCCTGGAGACTAGTCTGATAAAGTCAAGGGGGAAGAATGGGGAGAAGCCCATAGTGAGCCAAAAGCAACGGGAGAAAATATTTAAACAACGTGATTCAGATTTCGCTTTCCACATCTACTAGAAGACTCACAGCTGTCAGACAGGAGGCTCACGTCACATCTACGTCGTCAAGCTCAGTCTGAGCCTGCGCAGTTCGCTCAGCCATCAGGAAGTGAGTGCCCCTAGGTTGACTTCATTCTTTCGCCGTTGACGTCAATGGGGTCGCTGTGTCCATTTCTTTTACTGTCTATGGCGATCTCTCTGTTGGTTATGTGATTGTTGTCATATTTATAAAAATATATAAAAACATGTATGTATTAAAGTAAAAATGGTTGATAAACAGGTCTTTCGAATGGAAATAAATAACAAAAACTTTGGGTGTCTTGTTCATAATATTTATTTTCATATAAAAGCAACAGAACTTAAATTACATCCAGTTTATCAGCAACAGAGCGCACGAGTGTGAATCCCGCGATATCCGCAACTGATCTCGCAGGTGTCTGATCCACTACGAGAAGAGAGAACTGTCCGGCTTGCCTGAACTTTATTCACTCCTCCCCTCACTGCAGCCGCCTAGTCTCGCCTTTTTTTCAGGCGAGGCAAGGCGCATCTCAAACAAGCCTAGTGTCCGACTTCACGTCTCTGTTTGCAGCTCCTCCCCGCCTGCACGCGGCTACTCTCGCCGATCGCATGCATCCACCCGCAGCCGATGTCGAACACACCTTGTGCATCCTCCTGCAGTCCCCCTTGAGAATAGGCTTGTTTGAGATGAGCAAAATCTGCGCAGAACCGATCACCGGTGATCAGCGCGAGATGCATGCCGGTTAGAAATGTGTCCGAGGGCGGTCCGCCTTGCTCTGATGTCATGCCGACGTATGTCAAAAATCTCTCGCGATGGCGAGGCGGATGTGTCGGATTCTGCAGTCGAGCGCAGTTGCTCTCCACCGACTGCGCTGACCAAAAGCACGATGGGAAACGACTTGCTGACGACACAGCTTAATGCTTATTGGTTTAAACAACCGTGATGTAATGTTGCTTTTTAAAATATTTGATTTTAAAACTCTGATATCATGTTTAAATGTGTATAAATTATGTGTGAATATTCCCAAACTCTCGGACAGTGCGATCTCTCTGTGGGTTATGTGATTGTTGTCATATTAATAAAAATATATAAAAACATGTATGTAATTAAAGTCAAAATGCTTGATAAACAGGTTTTTCGAATAGAAATAAATAACAAAATCTCTGGGTGTCTTGTTCATAATATTTATTTTCATATAAAAGCACCAGAACTTAAATTACATCCAGTTTATCAGCAACAGAGCGCACGAGTGTGAATCCCGCGAAATCCGCAACTGATCTCGCAGGTGTCTGATCCACTACGATAAGAGAGAACTGTCCGGCTTGCCTGAACTTTATTCACTCCTCCCCTCACTGCAGCCGCCTAGTCTCGCCTTTTTTTCAGGCGAGGCAAGGCGCATCTCAAACAAGCCTAACCTCTCGAATCGCTCTCGCGGTACTTTGTTGACATACGTAACACTCACGTGCCGTCGGCGCTGTCTCAAGTCGGACAAAATTTCTAACCGGCATGCACTGCTTTAAGTCAGCCGCCGATCGGTCTGCGCATCGCTAGGGGAAGTCGAACAAGCCTGAAGCTTCGGACGTCATTGGTCACGTGGTTTTGATAGAACGAATCAAGCATCGATACAAAGCTTCACAGAAAATAGTTTCATTTTTTTTGACACACGCTTCGGAGCTTTGGTGTCACTGTTAACATCACTATTCAGAACGGCTTATCTGAATCCTATGGGTGACGTCACGGACATTTCGTCCATATTTTTTTTACAGTCTATGATCCAGACATTCGGCCGTCAGTCTGAAGGTCTGGTTATGCGAGACTATGTACATGGTGATGTGACTCAGTATAATTTTAATATTGTATAATTGTTTGTGTGGATATTTTACGCATTTTCTGCTGCGTCACATGCAGGTTGTGGTAAGAATGACTGGACGGTGGACACCAATAATAAGCCAAAGACTTAGAGTGGAGTGGATGAGCCGCAAACTCCAGGGAGCAATGTCAGGGTGTGTGTGTGTGTGTGTGTGTGTGTGTGTGTGTGTGTGTGTGTGTGTGTGTGTGTGTGTGTGATATGTGTTTTGCTATGCCCAGTAGTTCTGGCAGGATTATTACTCATTTCAAGATGAGGGTGTTTCTGCTCATGGCCCTCAGCACCCTGGCGCTGACACTCACACACCTGGATCTGAGCCTCAGGTCCCCACACACCCATGCTGATGAAATAATTAGTCTAACTGCTGATCCCGAATGATTCTAGCTGACCTTAGACCACCTAGCCCACAAGAACATGTACACACACTTCTTTTTTCTTTTTCTTTTTCCTTCTTGTACACACCTGCACTCTTTCCATCTCTTCACACACACAAAAACTTGTGACCTTGCCTGCCCTGTTTATAATGGACTTGATTGGTCCTCATTGAGTCAGCAGTCTATTCTCTCAAAGAGCATAACATCGATGCATGTGTGTGTGGGCATGTTTTTGTGACATATGAGGACACAAATGTGAATAATGACCTGGGTATGACATAGGTTTTACAAGGAGAGGGTGTAATATGAGGACATTGGCCATGTCCCCACTTTTCAAAATGCTTATAAATCTTACAGGATACATTCTTTTGAGAAAGTAAAATGCAGAATGTTTCCTGTGATGGGTAGGTTTAGGGGCAGGGGCAGTGGTAAGGGGACAGAAAATACGGTTTGTACAGTATAATAACCATTACGCCTATGGAGAGTCCCTGTAAACCACATAGACCAACATGTGTGTGTGTGTGTGTGTGTGTGTGTGTGTGTGTGTGTGTGTGTGTGTGTGTGTGTGTGTGTGTGTGTGTGTGTGTGTGTGTGTGTGTGTGTGTGTGTGTGTGTGTGTGTGTGTGTGTACTTGTTTACATATACAAATGTCCCCACAATGTAATATAAACCTGAGATCACCTACATTGTGGGGAACAGCCAGCGGTCCCCACAATATAAATGGATTTAGAAACATTCACTCTAAAAATTCTGAGTAAAAAACAACCCAATGTTGGGTCAAATAGACTAACCAAGCAGTTGGGTTGTTTTAACCCAGCGATTGGGTTGTCTTAAGCAAATATTTAACCCAACCGCAGGATTAAAACAACCCAATCGCTGGGTTAAAACAACCCAATGGCTGGGTTAGTCCATATTTGACCCAACATTGGTTTAAAACAACCGAACATTTTTTAGAGTGTAGCCTACTAAATTATGTTTTTTTGAAAATGTAAAAATGCAGAATGTTTCCTGTGATGGGTAGGTTTACACAAATATGCTGGGTTAAAAACAACCCAGATTGGGTTGTTTGAACCAAATGAATGGACCCGGTCATGAATGGACCCGGTTTTACCCCAGCATATTTTAGAGTGTAGGGGCAAGTGTGTGTGCGTGCGGGCGTATGTGTGTGCGTGTGTGTGTATGTGTGTGTGCGCGAGCGAGCAAGCAGTGATGTGCTGAAGGAGAAAAGAGCGAGAAAGTCTGTCTTGAAGGAGCTTATTGTGTTATTTTGTCTTGGAAACTCCCCAATCTCTCAGCTGGCTCGAGCCAAGGAGAAAAGCAGAGGACGAGTGCGCCGCCACAGCTGCTGTGAGGTCAGCAGTGCAGGGACGAGCAGGTGTTCTGCCAAGGAAACCCACCTCTCGTGCTGACCTGGGGTCAGTCTGTTGTCAGTCTTGTAATGGCCTCCTTGAGAACAGCAGTGCGCTGGGCTGTTCTCAGACCTGTGCTTGAGGAAGTTTCGTAAAGTGTCTCAAGTCTGGGTAAAGGAAGAAAACACGTCTGCCTGTTTCGTTTTTTAGTGCTGTAAAACACGAGGTGTTATTGCTGCCTCTGCAATTACAATCTCATTAGATCTCATTACAATACAACAGCATGTTTGTCCTCTTTGAAATGAATTGCAATTAATTTGATTAATCATTATGCTGTGAAATACTGCACATTTATTTACCCTCCATTTATTTGTTACTGAGTCATTCGATACATTTTCTCCCACCTTGAAGTTCATCTGACGTCTTCCTCATGCCCCATCATTCTGCAAGCTCGTCAATGCTCACTGGTGTGTTAAACCCCTTCTTAGTAAGCAGTTTTTGGATCGCCTCATACCTGTGCACACACATCTATCCAGCTAAATCAAAGTCTTATATCAGCTTTTATTATTTTATTTTTTTTGAAGAAATTCTCATTGACATTTTGCTGCAGTCTTACATTAAATCAATTCACCCGTAGTTAAAGTAAAAGCAAGCTGTGTGTGTGTGTGTGTGTGTGTGTGTGTGTGTGTGTGTGTGTGTGTGTGTGTGTGTGTGTGTGTGTGTGTGTGTGTGTGTGTGTGTGTGTGTGTGTGTGTGTGTGTGTGTGTGTGTGTGTGTTATCAGGGGGGAAAAATCTCCACAAAGATGGCGATATGTGAGATTATTGTCTTTGTGGAAACATTTTTTTTGGTCCCCACGAGGAAAACAGCTTATAAATCATACTACGTGGTTACATTTTGAAAATTGCAGAACATTTTCTGTGATAGGTAGTTTAGGGTTAGGGAATAAGATATACAGTTTGTACAGTATAAAAGTAATTATATCCATAGAAATTTCCCATAAAACATGAAAACATAACATTCTTTAAAATCCTTGTTTAGACTCAGGTTCCACAATTAAAGGGGTCATAACACACACAGTTTCTCATGTTAATCTTGAGTACAGAGTAGTATTTTAATCCGTCATATCTTCAAATAGTCTTTAGTATTATCAGATTTATAAAAGACAGATACACTGTACCGAATCTTTTTACGAAAACAGCCCGGATTGTGGAGGCCTGCAATGGGCGGAGCTAAACTCACGAGCACACACATCTATGACACACACAGACACACACACTACATCATTTTATTATCCCAGGATAACTTTTGATTCACTATACATTCGTGTTGTTGACATTATATGCACGTATGCGTCGATTCCCAACAAAGCAGATATTTGATGCAGTTTTACTCACCACCTGCGGTTTCCACTCATGACCGAGATCTTTTATCACTGATTCTGGGACCGCTCCATCTTTCAGTTTCTGCTAATCCAGCGCCGAACTGGGCCTGGTTTATAAAACATTCATCACCGAAATGCTGGGAACAAAAAAAAACACACTTGCAAAACTTCATTGCTGCCCTGGAAAAAAACTGCATCCACTGTCCCCTTAACACTGGTTTCTTTGTGAAGCTGAACTTTAGTGACTGTTGATTTTGTGGTCTAAAAACTAAGGGTGCGTTCACACTTGTAGTTCGGTTCGTTTGGTTCGTTTGGTCCGGACCAAAAAACAAAAACAAACATAATAGTCCTGGTCCGCTTAGCGTTCACACTGGCATTTTTAACAGCGAACCTAAAGTTACCGAACCAAAGGCACAGGGAGACGGTCACAACCTGATTGGTCGGTTTATATGACGTAGGAGTTCGTTTACCGAACATTCAAAACAATGCTGTGTGCGGATTACAGGCGCGGGTATTTTATGCGTGTACATATGGCATTATTTTTTACCAGAGAACTCATGAAGAGCTCATGAAATGTTCAAAACAACGCTGTGTGCTGATTAAACGCGATCATTTTATGTGTGTACATGTGGCATTATTTTTACCCGCTGAGAACTCATGAAGAGCTCATAAAATGTTCAAAACATTCAAAACAGCAGCAGGATTTCCTCCGTTGTGCAGAAAAGAGACGGCCGTTCTGTCGTCTGTACCTGCTAATAATGGGCAACATTATTAGTTTGGTCCGTGTTGCGTTCATATATTAATCGAACCGCACCAGAGTTCGTTTGGAAGCGGACCGAGACCCATCTTTTTAGCGCTCTCGGTCCGCTTGTTTGGTGCGCACCAGGGTTCGGATGGCAGCGTTCACATATGTTCAAATGAACCGCACTAAACGAGCAATCGCACCAGGGTTCGTTTTAATCGAACCAAACATGACAAGTGTGAACGCACCCTAAATGACAGTGCCGTCGACGGCTTTTGTAACCCAAAAAAAGCCTGTTGATGGGCGCGCTCTTGCCCTCACTCTGGTTAAAGTGCTCACACTCTCATCCGGGAGAAGTGCCCATACAACAGGGCCATACTCCGAGAGAAAAAAAAATCATTCTGAAACTAGTTTGAACCCTGGAGGAGTGTATTTGTCACAGAAATACACTGTCATACGTCCAGCTCGCTTTTTTAAATTTTGGCCACTTGAGAAATCTTTAACAGTGTACTTTAACACTCACTAAATGGCAAATGTCAGTAAATATTGGCTTTAGAAAATAAATGAATCATCTGTCAGAACTTATTCGGATATGCAACATGATTGAAATTGGCCCCTACTGGCCCCTATATAAGATAAATATAATTTTTGACAAATGCTCAACACAGTATGACCGTAAATAAACAACCCCTTTGTTGTTTCAAACCCATGGCCATCTTTTTTTAAATTTATTTAACTAGTTCATACAGTGTTATTATCTATGGAAACCTGTTTCCGCCACACAAAAAAAGGTGTAATTGCGACTTATTTCAGAATCCTGACCTTTTTTCTAACAATTGTGTGATATAAAGTCACAATTCTGACTTTATTTCTCAGAATTCTGACTTTATTTCATGCAATTGTTAGAAAAAAGTCAGAATTTTAAGATAAAAAGTCGAAATTACTCTTTTTATTTTTTTATTTAGTGGCAGAAAGGGGCTTCCATAGTAATCCGTCAAGCTTTAAAAGGGACAAAAAGAGTCGTTTAAATGTTTATATTTATATAAGGTGTGCAGGTTTGAAGTGATGTGAGTACATATTGGAGGGGGCGGGGGTCATTTCTGGGTGAACTATCCCTTTAAATGTTAGTGATGTTGTGCCTGTGTGAGAGTCTGATGAGGCAGCTCTCCTGTCAACATGCCAGTCCTCACTCCTGATTGCTCGGCCATTTTTGAGGATTCAGAGGATTCTCAAGCATCCAGCGTCTTCATTAACTTTATGCAACATAACATGTCAAAAGTCCTTCAGTAATAACCAGATTTCTCTAAATCACCCAATCCTAGATTAAAAGGGCCGGGGAGGGAGGGGAAAAAGAAAGTGCGAGAGACTTTCCTCTGGCTGAGCAGCTCCAGTAACGCTCGATGAGTTGACTCGCGTGTGCTGCTCTGACATCTGCTGGAGATGGAGAGCACTGCAGGCTGGAGGAGAAAAACAGCAGAGGTGGAAGAGACTGCTAGAGGTCAACCTAATTGCTCTTCTCCTTTATGGAGAACAGGGAACCCTTAAAGGGTTAGTTCACAAGAACATTTAATTACTCACCCTCAAACCCTCTCGGGGTTCATCAAAAATATCTTTATTTGTGTTTCGAAAGTCTTACGGGTTTGGAACAACTTGAGGGTGAGAAATTAATGAGTTTTTATTTTTGGGTGAACTATCTCTTTAAGGCTAGGGTAGGTAACACCTGTTGTTATACTGGTTGCATCTCTTCACAGCCTGAAAGCAATCAACAACAGACATGGTCTATATATATATATATATAAGTAAATCTAGCTTGGGATTGTGTCAAAGATTGCGCCGTGACACCGTATGTTCACCCGGACAGAAAACTTGTGCTCGCTAAATGTGCAATAAGAAAGTGTGTCTGAGGTTTTAGCTTTGCTCCTTTACTCTTACTCGGTACACTAATGCTTTCACACTCCATCATCTTCAGCTGGAAGCTCCAGTTCAATTAAATTTGGTGATTAATTCATTCATTAAAGTTGGCAAAGACTTTTACTTTTAGCTCTTTACTTGGAATGGTGTTTAATGTCCAGTTCAAGCCTTGATGAATGTAAAAAAATATATAAATAAATGCAATTAAATCTTATTATTCGTTATTATATTATATTTACAGTGTAAACATGCATTTAATTATTATTATTATTATTATTAGTAGTAGTAGTAGTAGTAGTAGTAGTAGTAGTATTAATAATAATAATAATAATGACATGCTTTTCTTTGACACAATTTAATTACAGATTTAATTACAGATATTCAATTAAGCCTACAAACTACCTGTACATTTTTTATGGTTTTATGGAGAAGGCTTGAAAAATTAAAAATAAAGCCTTCTTCATAAAACTATCATAAAACAATCATAAAGTACCATAAAACTATCATAAAACAATAAAATGATTTGAATCTTTCCATAAATGTAACAATTGTATTATTCACTATTATATTATATTAATGAATTTTAAAAGTAAATTATGATTATGTTTTATGAAGAAGGCTTGATTTTACTTTGGTGACACAGAGAGGAGTGTTTCAAAAGAAAACACACTAGAGAGAGAGAGAGAGAGAGAGAGAGAGAGAGAGAGAGAGAGAGAGAGAGAGAGAGAGAGAGAGAGAGAGAGAGAGAGAGAGAGAGAGAGAGAGAGAGAGAGAGAGAGAGAGAGAGAGAGAGAGGAGAGAGAGAGGAGAGAGAGAGGGGAGTAAACCCCTTATTCAGCTGCTCTGCTCACCAGTCACACCAAGGATCCCAATCAATCCTGGAAATTGGTTTGTTCCCTGACAAGGTTACGAAATGACAGGGTGGTAGAGAGAGAGAGAGAGAGAGAGAGAGAGAGAGAGAGAGAGAGAGAGAGAGAGAGAGAGAGAGAGAGAGAGAGAGAGAGAGAGAGAGAGAGAGAGAGATGTCGGTCTTTACTTACTGACAGGCTGCTATCTCCAGCAGGGATGATGAAAGTCGGGGGATTTGGGTGCGTTTGGGATTGTGGCAAAGATTACGCTGCGACACTCACTGTGCTCTCACCTGAACAGAACACATGTGGTCGATAAATATGAAATAAGAAAGTGTGTGTAGTTTCCTCATTTACTGTTCCTCAGTACACTAATGCTCTCACACTTGTGTCACAGTGAAATGTGAGGCCCATTTTGCTCCCGTCCCCTGATCTGAACTCATATGAGCCAGCCGTTACTGTCCATTATTCTGGTTAACTCACTATCTGTGTATCTCTGTTACAGGAACATTTCACGCCTGAGTGTAAGTTCAAGGAGTGTGTATTTGAGAACTATTATGTGACGTATTCCTCGATCTTGTACCGCCAAACGCAGTCGGGTCGGGCCTGGTACATTGGCATTAACCGGGACGGACAGGTCATGAAAGGAAATCGGGTCAAAAAGACCAAAGGAGCAGCTCACTTCCTGCCCAAGCTCATAGAGGGTACGTCTGTTTTTATAATAATACATTATGTGTCATGTGTTGATGCCATTCAAAAGGTTTGAATCAGTAAGTTTTTATTTTCATTCTTAAAAAATCTGCATTTATATTAAAGGTGCACTATGCAACTTTCCGTCCACTGGAGGGCGCCTATTCAAAACAAATGCGTAGTTTAATGATGCAAAGTCTGAGCACAGCATCTTGGGAGATGTGGTCTTCTCATCACAGCCGGTGGAAAATAGGACAGAAATCACGTTCATGCATGCGGTTATTAACGTTACTGTAGTCTAAAGCAGAGCAGGAGCGAGTGTTGTGGACCTGACCACGGCCGCTGGAGCGATTGTTAAACAAATACCTGCCTCGTTAATAACGGGACTTTTATTATGAAGAGACGGGAGACAGTCGCCGGTCGCCTGCACGGATCCGCTCTTCCGGTTATGATTTTGAGGTAACGCAGCTCTGTTTATCATATTAGATACATTTAAGTGTGTTTAAAACGATGTTTTGACGTTACTCTGTGCGTTCACTTGTTCACACTGCTAAGAGTAAAGCGCTGCTGCCAAATAAAAGCCGAAAGAGAGGGTAGCGCAGATATGACGCGATTGACAGGCGACTTCCTCAAATGCAATGCTGAAACATCCCTGTTCTTAGTTAAAATAGCAATTTTCTCACAATTTACAAATAGTTGGAAACATCTGGGATATTGTAGGTACTCAACTGATCAAAATATATAACACTGGCCTTGTGGTTTTTGGATATTTTACTGCAAAAATACTACATAGTTCACCTTTAAAAAAAAAAAAAAACGGTAATATTGTGAAATATTATTACAATCTAAATGACTGTTTTCTATTGTAATATACTGTAAAATCTAATTTATTCCTGTGATGTAAAGCTGAATATTCAGCATCATTGCTCCAGTCTTCAGTGTCACATGATCCTTCAGAAATCATACTAATGCTGATTTGCTGACATTTCTGATTATTATCAATGTTGAAAACAATGTTTTTTAAGGATTCTTCAATGAACAGAAGGTTCAGAAGAACAGCATTCGTTTAAAATAAAAAATGTATGTAACATTATAAATGTCTCCACTGATTTTGTCTTCCGCAAATACACTTAATAACCCCTGAACCTCGTAGTTGGTCCATCGGTCGTATTTTTTAAACTTCATTGTTGATTAGAATAGCAAACAACTCGCGCGCACCGGTTACTGCACGCACCGCAGCAGACTTTTAGGTTGAAATAAAATATTTGGTCAGCTCAACTAATCAGCATGTTCAGTGCCCAAGTCCCACCCCCCGAAAGTTCCTGAACTTTGATAAAGTACTAACTTGCGAGCAGAACATTTTTGAGGGGGAACTTTTTACCTGTTTCTTCCCGAAAGTTCCTGTGGAAACGCAGCTATTGTAATAGTATATTGTATATTGTATTGTAAGTTTATTAGGCTGCTGTCACTTAAAGGTGCACTATGTAGTATTTTTGCAGTAAAATATCCAAAAACCAGTAGGCCGCAGTTATATATTTTGTTCAGTTGAGTACCTACAATATCCCAAATGTTTCCAACTATTTGTAAATTGTGAGAAAATTGCTATTTTAACTCAGGACCGGGACGTGTCAGCATAGCTTTTGAGGAAGTCGCCTGTCAATTGCGTCATATCTGCGCTACCCTCGGTTTCGGGTTTTATTTGGCAGGAGCGCTTTACTCTTACCGTGCGTTCACACCGCCGCCGGCGAGAGCGTCAAAATTCGCTCTTGCCGCCCTGACAACGATGCTGTAGAAAGCTCCGTGGACGTGCTGCCGCTCTGACGTAGATCGAATGTTTTTTCTTTTTTTAAACTGTATTTAAAGAGGCCGCAAATCAAACAAGCATGTTGATGGATATACTGACCACATGTAGGGTATAAATTAACTTCATGAAATCGTTTAAATGTGAAAGTAAGAATTAATTGCACACCCGCTGAACAACGACCGTTCTAGCGCCTATAAAATAGTGTTGCGCGACTTCTTAACAAATTACACATCACTATGAATGATCTTGTCATAAATGATAGGGAAACCCGCACAGCAATGATCAACCTCTCCTACAAATTGCTTGGGAACTAATGTGGTCGGAACCAAAGTTTACAGGCCTGCGTTCTCTGGATTTCTCTCAAGTGGAGCACTTCTACATTCTGACTGGTTGCCGCCGAACCGCGTCATAGCTCATTACCATAAAGTTGAGCTGATTTCAACTCTCCTCGACGCCCAAATCGTCCAAGACGCGCCGCGCCGCTCTCGCCGGAGCTCGCCGCCCGGCTCCCATTGAAAATGAATGACTTCCGGCCAGCTTGACGCTCTCGCCGCCGGCGGTGTGAACGCACAGTTAGCAGTGTGAACAAGTGAACGCACGGAGTAACGTCATAACATCGTTTTAAACACACTTAAATATATCTAAAATGATAAACAGAGCTGCGTTACCTCATAATCATAACCGGAAAAGCAGAAGTGCAGGCGCCCGGCATCTGTGTCCCGTCATAATAAAAGTCCCGCTGCTCGCGAGGCGTGTGTTTGTGTAACAATTGCTCCTGCGGCCGTGCTCAGCTCCTCAACACTCGGTCCTGCTCTGCTTTACACTACAGTAACGTTAATAATCTCATCCATCAACATGATTTCTGTCCGAGTCCGATCCCGATTCTTTTCCACCGGCTGTCAGGTGAAGACGACATGTCCCAAGATGCGCTCAAACTTTGCGTCGTCAAACTACACCTTTGTTTTGAAAAGGACAACCTCTAGCGGACGGAAAGTTGCATAGTGCACCTTTAAAGAGTGCACGGATATATATATATATATATATATAGAGAGAGAGAGAGAGAGAGAGAGAGAGAGAGAGAGAGAGAGAGAGAGAGAGAGGATACTTGTCGAGGCCGCCATTTTTTTAATGTAATTTTGTGTTAATATGTCTGAGAAGCGGCTTTCTGGGTGAATGCTTTGGATGTGTGCACACACAAAACTTCTCACACTATTGAAATGATTTCTTTAACATCTTCTTTTGCTTGAATATTTAAATTAGCAAGGCTTAAAAACACATGCAATTGATCAACTTTCATGTGCACGGTTGCTCTTTTGCGCTTATAGCAGATTAAGGAAAATAGTCAGACGCCGTAGTATAACGAGCACACTCGGGCCCTCAAGAAAGCAACCCGAATATTTACAGCAGCTGGAAGAAAACAAAACTAGAGGTATTTCGCATTTTGTGGAAAGAAAGTGTTATTGCATACAACTGGCCTTAAAAAACTGCTAGATCTCTCAATATGAGACAGTGACAATTGCGTCAACTGCCAAGCGATGTTTACACTGGCCCCGGCCATCGACAGTCTTTACTGTCAAGCCCTGAACTAATTCTGTTTCTTAGGTAATTTTTTCTGAAAAGTAATTTGTTATGTTGTTCTTCAGTAAAGGGTGCAGTTCAAACTAACTTTTCAGCAATGCTGCCATTCGGGACTGAAGAATAGGATGCAGGAAAAGAAAGTTCAACACAATGGCTGCATCCAAAATTGCATACTCTCTGGATTAGGAAAACATATTTTGAATATGTAATTACTGGTACTTAAAAAACTGGTACCCCTATAAATGTATGCTCTATATAGTATTAATGAGTGTAGTGTGAATGTAATCTGGACGTATTTCACTGCCAATAAACAAATCCTCTTCCGTGGCCTTATGGGGTAGTAAAGTGTCCATATTATGCACATTTCAGAATCTCACCGGAAGAATTATGTATTCCGGATACTTTTTACCCTCTCTTTTATGATTACTGTAAATTCGGACATACTTCTTTTGTCACATGCTGTTTTTCGCCTACAGTAGGGAAGTGTATGATTTAGGATGCAGCCTCTTACTTCAGCAATAAAAACAAAAAATGAAACACAAATGTGATGTTTATCTAAAGTCATTTTTGCTTATTTTTATGGTTGAATTTATGGAGTTCTTAAAGGGACATGGTGATGGGACTTAAGGGAAAAATATTTCGATGCTTTTTTGCATTCTCTCGCAAAAGTTTTGTGTTCCCAAGAAACTTTGCTTATGCTCATAAATCCTTTGCATTCCCTCACACAAGTTTTGCATTCCCTGGTAAACTTTGCGTTTGCTCGCAAAGAAGAAAGTTTGGCAAGCGAACACAAAGTGTCTCAGGGGAACACAAAACTTTGCATTGAAATATATCTTTTCCCTCTCATTTCATATTTTCCCATCACCATGTCCCTTTAGGATAATCGAAGGTCAGCAGCAAAGACATTGCAAAGTTAAATTATATGCATTAAGTGGTGAATATTTTGAGGTGAATAAATATCCATCTTCAGTAACGCCTCTGTACTTATTCATGATTCGCGTAACTTTTTTGAAAAAGTAAATCAGATATTTTGTTGTAAATGTAAAAGTAATGTGTTACTTTACTTGTTACTTGAAAAAAGTCATCTGATTACTTAACTCGTATTACTTGTGATTAAATAATGATTTTTCATTTCAGGGTTAACTGTCCCTTTAAGAGTCTCTTTTTCTCCTGTCTCTCCAGTTGCCATGTACAGGGAGCCATCGCTACATGATGTTGCTGAGCAAAGCCCGCCTAGGAAAACAGCCAAAACCTCAGACTCGCCCGTCCATAAAAACGGCAAGAAAGAAAAAGTGCTTCCCGTCCCCACAGCATCCTAGCGGCAGGAGAAGAAACGCTTCATTTGCAAGGACACTCCATGAGCGCCAACAGTGGCACAGGAGGTTTGGTACAAACAATGTTTTGTAGTCCCTTCACCGATCCTCAAAACTTTGACATTTCCAACAATGCATCAGGGCTCAAAAGACCCTTGCCGACAGGTCTAATGCCCACCGCACTTCTTTTTTGGTCTCTCCCGCTTCCTTAATCAAGGGAATACTGAGCAATAATAACCGTGATGGTCTGGGGTCAGAGTGTGGCGGTGCTGCTTTTGTGAAAACAGCAACACCTGAAAGAAAGGATCTTCGTCTTCCTCTCCTTTTTCTTGTATTTCAAGAAGAAACACTTCCTCTTTGTGAAGCGATTCGTGCTTTTTCCTTTGTTCGGGCATTCATAGATCCTCTAAATCTGTTTTTATTTTTAAGAGATCCCCGCCATCTCTAAGCCTTGTTTGTAATCTCCTCTCCCTTCTCTACCTCTTCTGCACTTTGATTAGCTTGAGACACAGAGGCCATTTTCCACTTCACAACACAGGAAAAGCCCCGCACACTCTCCCGGGGAACATTAAAGATGCCGCCACATGCAAACACACACACACACACACACACACACACACACAAACCAAATAACTAAATAAATAAAACTTCCCCTCCTCTTAGGATGATGATGTTTAGAGGCAGTGCAAACCTCTTCCTCTGCTCATCGGCGAGTGTGTGTGCTGAACAATACAATATCATTTTGTACGATGACTCATAACAGAGGGAGTAGGGTGGCATTATTGTTTCTTTTTGTTGTGATAATTCGTTGTTTTCCTCACTGCAATATGCCCAGAGAGCAATATTGGTACAGCTGCACTCGTTCTCCTCCTTTTTTAGCATGTGTGTTGCTTTAGACCAGGGTTTTTTTGTTTTTTTTTAAGTAGATATGCTGACTACTGAGGCTGCAAGTTTCCCAAAGTTCATGTCCCTACATTCAGTTTTATTCTATTACATTTGGCTGAGAGCAAAGGCACTTCACCCAGCCAAATGAAACAACACAAGTGCTGAAAAGGTCCGATTCTGCTTCATTTTCTTCTGATGGAACCGGGGAATGGGACCCGGAGGGGCTCATAGGGAATCTTTTTGGGAATCCTTGCACAAACAGAGCTGTAATGTCCGACCTCCAGGTGTTAATCTTATCAGTATGTAAATGAAAATGCTATAAGGAACCTGGGGACACAATGCGCTTTTTCCCTTGCAGTAAAATTTCTGATTATATTTTTATGCATATCACCTAAATTATATGTTTTAATAATACACAAGCGTTCAAATGTTTGGGGTTGGTCAAAATTTATTTGATTAAATATGCAGTAAAAATAGTGATGTTGTGAAATGTTATTACAATTTAAAATAACCTGCACACTGTAAATTAAAAAAAATCGTTGAAACTAAACATTTGAGTTAATACAATGAACATTTTTGAGAATCGACAACCTTTATTTAAATATTATTAAAAATATTTTGTAAGCATATTGGGTAATTGTGTTTTATTTGTTTTTTTTTTCATGATTTATCCATTTTTCTTTTGTGGTTCAGAAACAAGAATATTTTGAGTTTCTATTTATTAAACCAATTTCCATCATTGTATCAACTCAAATTTTTAATTTCAATAAACTCAAATTTTTAAGGCAACCAGGTTACTTACTTTTTTAAGTTAAACCAACAATATTTGATCAAAACTGAGTTTTTAGCATCATTACGGCAGTCCTCAGTCACACATGATCCTTCAGAAATCATTGCTGCTCAAGAAACATTTCTGATTATTATCAATGTTGAAAATATAGTGCTGATTCATATTTTTGAGGGAAAACTTGAGTCAAAAGAATAGTATTTATTTAAAAAAACAAATCTGTGACAGTATAAAAGTCTTTGTCACTTTTGATTAAGTTAATGCCTTCTTACTGAATTAAAAGTATTATTTTCTTTATAAAAAAATTATCTTTTTTAACTTTTAAACTTTAGTGTATAAAATGTTGGAGGGTGAAAATGTTCCTTATTTAAAGGGAACCCGTACAGAAAGATTGTGTGTGTTTTAACTGTTTTTTGTTTTATAATCTAATGTTGTTTTTGGTTGAAGTATTAGTTATATTAGAGCACATTCCCTTGTTGGTTATATAATCACTGTGGTATTAAGTGCCGAGCTTAAACAAAGTGCAAGAAATCAAACTTTTCTTCTGCTGAGCTGAATCATTTCTCATAACGTGCACCTGGTGTTGAGGAAATTATGCCTGTGATAATTATAGGTTCAGTCCCCTGCAGCAATGCATTATTGGGAGAAACAAAGTTATTAAGACCAAAGTGGAAAAACTAGAGAAATTGTTGTCATTTGAAATGTTTGCGAAATTTTTCCACATTTAGATCAGGATGTCAATCTTTCCCATATTGCAGTTTCTTTACTGCAAATCACAGCACCTGCAGGTATTCACGAACCCCCGTTATAAGTTAGTGTTTGCGTTTAACGTCACAACAGATTGTTTTTCAGAGGGACTGAATCAAAATGATATGCATCTCATTGCTTCTAGGGCTCAGTAAGACTACCGGCATCTTGATTTTTCTTCATAAACTATAATTTGTTTTGTTTTGCTCATCTCAGACTCTTGCTTTTTTTAAAGTTGTACTTCACCGCTGGCAAATGGGTTTTCAATAACATTTGCCTGCCTATACAGTAGAAAGGTTAAAAAAATTATAAATCTGTGCTAGCTGACTGGAGAAAACAGAGGGGGGGGGCAGCTGTCGTCTTCCCTTTTGCCAACTTCAATACCCACAATGCACTGGGCATGTTGCCGTCGGCCACTCCCACCTTCTGCTGCGCTTACCAGAGTCAAATACCGCTTTGCTTTAGTAAGACATACTTCTTTGCAAACTTTTGCTTCGTTCAAGTCCTCCTGCATGGGAAGTTCGTGTTTACGAGTTGGGAAGTCATTTTTATGACATCAAGTCACATCATCAGATGAAGATGGCGGTGTACCCTCTCTTTTTAACTCTACTTCTAGAATATGAGAGTGTGCGTCAGGTGTGTTTTGCTTTTTTATGTTTTTAATAAATGTAGGAAGCCACTTTATCGTATTGTTGTATTACAATGCTATCATATTTTGCGCAGGCAATTCGCTTATTTGTTTTTTTTTTTTTAAATGCCTGAAAATATCACTGCTAAATACATATAATTATTGTGGAATTCCAGCATGTTTGTCTTTGCTGACATGCCCCCATCTTTTACATATCGGGGCTTAAAGAAAATCCAGAGCTTCCCAGTGGTATTTGTGACTTTGTGCGTAACTCGTAAATGCGATCTTTCCGACATGACTTGAATACATATGTACGTTGAGCTTCCAGAGAAGGATCCAGCGTGTTGCAGCTACAGAGAGAGCTGTGTGACGGAAAATCTGAAAATAACTTTAAACCCAGTGTTTTAGGCAACACTATTTCACGAGCAATGTGTACATATTTTACGAGGTGGCTGATTCGTACAAATCTGTTTGACCTCCTTCATACAGATTCGTGCGATTTGTCTAAACCCCAGCGACGGTCATTCATACGAATTGGGCAACTTGTAAAATAGGAACACTGTTAAAAATATTTAGTTCTCCAATTGAAAATTTTCCTATTCGACAACCTTTATTCAAATATTATTAAAAGATTGTGTAAGCATGTTGGGTAACTGTGTGTGTTTTATTTCTGATGACGCAGTGAAACATGGCAAATTGTGCTATTTTCATGATTTATCAAATTTTTATGTGATTCAGATACAATAATATTTAGAGTTCCTATTTATTAAACCTATTTCCTTCATTGTATCAACTCAAATGTTTAATTTCAATAAACTCAAAATTTTAAGGCAGCCAGGTTACTTACTTTTTTAAGTAAAACCAACAAAAACCAACAAAAATGTTTTACATTGCAACTAAAAATCTCTACACTGTAAAAAAAATTGTTGGTTTAACTTAAAAAAGTAAGTAACCTGGTTGCCTTAAAATGTTGAGTTTATTGAAATTAAAAATTTGAGTTTATACAATGAAATAAATAGGTTTAATAAATAGAAACTAAAAATATTATTTTATCTGTACCCCATAAAAATTTGATAAATCATGAAAATAGCACTATTTGGCATGTTTCACTGCGTCATCAGAAATACAACACACAATTACCCAATATGCTTACAAAATCTTTTAATAATATTTCTATATTCTAGATTGTAGATTCTCAAAAATGTTCATTGTTAACTTAAATTTTAAATTTCACTGAACTCAAAATATTAAGGCAACCAGGTAACTTATTTTCAAAATATTTTTTTACAGTCCAATATTTTGAATTTGGACCACCAGCTCAACCACTAGCTGTCAATATTACATACTGCACCTTTAAGGTTCAGTAATATCTGAAGGGCTCTTTATGTAAGGTTTGACAGGTCCACATGTAGTGATGTAATCACAGTCAAGGAAAAGTTGACCGAGGCACATCATTAATTAACAACTGGATGTCACACTGACACAAAATCCAGCAGACTGGATTTATTCAAAGGTTGAATAAATGATAAAGGCAATGTCGTATGAAAGCACAACTGTGCTTTGATTAGCATCCGATGGTTTATTCTTTCAGTTTTATCAGAGTTAGTCCATGAAATTGATAGTTACTTGTCTCGCGTCCCAGCTCTCTTCTTTCAAACTTTGAAATGTCGCGGTGGGACTTGTGCTAACTTATAACCTGACTGAATAAAAGACAAACGAAGATGAAAGGAGATATTACTGCTTCAAATATATCATAACTGCCGCTTAAATCACCATTATAACTTCATAATCGTTTGCTTTGGATCACTTTGAGCTGATTGGGAATACAACACAATGTTAAAGAAAAGAAACATAGGGGAAAAGAACGTTAGTACTTTTTTTTTTTTTTTTTTTGCTTTGATATATTTCGCGTGCACATAAGGGCCAGATCGGGTGGTTTAACAATTATTTTAATGAAACCACTCTCTGTGCACGGCTAAGTGCTTCTCTCTCAATTTCCCTGCTATTTTTCAGCCATAAACACTGAGGCCAGAAGACGAAAACTAAGGGCTAATGCTTTTCAGAAGAGCCAAGCCATTAAAACACTGTATGTGTGCATATAGATAGAGATGACCTTGTAAACTTCAACTTTATAAATTTACTAAACTGGCAATTTTGCACATCATTTTTTTGTCTTTTTATGTTTCTTTTTTTTTTCGGGATGTCTTGGTCGTGTGTGTGTGTGTGTGTGTGTGTGTGTACGTGTGCGTGTATCAGCCGGATCTCACGAAATATAAATAGTACGAGAGTGCAATGTCGCCAAAACTCATATTGGCGTGTCTATGCCACGCTGTTTTTCGCGTGCATATGATACGCACTTTATGGCGTATTATACATACGAACCAAGCCTGCAGTCTCCCTCTCAGATACTGAAGCTTTCGCGCCTCGATCGCCCCCCGGTGACCGGTCCCAGTATAGCCGCCCCTCTGTGTTTTCTAATGGACAAACTAAACAAAAAAATTACACTTCAAATATTTTTCCCCCAAAGTTAGTTTATGTCATTGAAGGCAGTTATCATCACGACAATTTCATTTCAAGTGTTCGTTTTTAAAATAAGTTTAGTTTTAGTTAGTTATCTGATGCTATAAAAACGGGGGGTGTGACGTCATGATTGACAGCTGAGACTGACGGCTTCTCTGAGTGAAGTTGTCACTGAGGCACTAACGGACTTTTTTCTGGATTTTTGGGAGCAGATTGGAGCTTTAGCTTTAATTTCTACATTTCCATAACTGTTTATTTCACACCAACATAATTAATTGTTCTGCATCTGTGAGAGTGTGGGCGGGCTTTTGATATCGCAGCTGTACTTCCTGCTCTACTTCCTGCGCTCTACTGCGCAACTCCGGTGTCATGACAAATCCTGTCCGCCTATGAAATTGTGTCCGCTAGTAGCGGTTTTAAATGCCTGATCAAAAGTTGTTATACATGGTTCTGGACAAGCAATTGTTTAAAAATAAACTCTGAATTCATTGCCATGCTAAGTACACACAAACACACGCAAAACATTGATTTGAAATATGTAATTGATTGCTATAATGGGAGCAAAAACATGTTCTGAATTATTTTGACTGATAAACTAAGTACCAATACAAAATCATGATATAGTAATGTACCTATAATGTAATAATAAAGAATTAAAAAAAAACAGCAATATAGAGAACAGGTGCACAAAATAAATAGATTATATACAGGATATGCTTGTATATATCTTATATACTTATATAAGCACTTATAGCTTCAGTTATATACTACTAGTATATGAAACATGTGATTTGTAAGACATTAAAGACAATTTTAACACAATTTAAACAGCAAAAATCAAAACGCGATTTTGTAAGAATTGTAATCAGGCTCTGAACAGATTACCTATTAAAATTTCTTTCAGCCAATAGAATCGCTCTGGGGGTCCTTGCGGACATAATTTCATAGCGGACAGGATTTGTCATGACACCGTTCCCGAAATCGCTACAGCGCAGACTCGGTCCCAAGATGTCCGCGCCGTGCAGGCCGCCTGAAAGCTTCAAAGCGGAAACGGATGATGTCGAGTCGTCCATATTTTTTTTACGGCCTATGATACAAACCCCCCACCCCAATACCCTAAACCTACCCAAGAGCGTGTCATATACACGCCATAAAGTGTGTATCATATGCACGCGAAAAACAGCGTATCATATGCACGCCAAAATGAGTTTTGCCGTATACTTTCCACGACATTGCACACTCGTACTATTTATACGCATTTACATGTGATCGGGTGTGTGTATCTATGTTGTTCATGTTTGCATTAAATGTCAAAGGTAAATCTGTTCTAGTCTCTTCGGCAGATGAGCACTGAGGCACAGGTCAATACGACATTACATTGTGCTGGGTTATGTAGGGTTAGTCTGTGCAACTATAATTAGCTTATAACAGATAATTAACAGACGGATCTTGCTGTGTTAACTCTACACTGATATATCGGCTAGCAACCTACAGTGTCAATGTTACATATTGCACATTAAAATAGTAATATTAACAATCTGTAATTACAAAGCATTCTGCAAATGGTCACATATTGAGTATGCATTGTTCATCAGCAGTGCTTAGTGCTTAATTCAATAATTTATTGTGACATGAACACTGTGAATCCCCCTCACACACAC
>NC_090172.1:59468888-59481388 GCF_024679245.1 Pseudorasbora parva | reverse complement strand
AAATAGTCGACAAGACAAAAAAATGCTAAATTTATTAAAAATGATCCGTTCAAAAGTTATGAACTATTGATTCTCAATAATGTGTGTCATTCCCTAGATGATCCACGGCTGTTTTTTTTTTTTTTTTTGAGGGATGTTCTTGAGTCCTTACACACACACACACACACACACACACACACACACACACACACACACACACACACACACACACGTTTGTTTTTGTGACATATGGGGACTCTCCATAGGCGTAATGGTTTTTATACTGTACAAACCGTATTTTCTATCCCCTTACACTGCCCCTACCCCTAAACCTACCCATCACACACACACACACACACACACACACACACACACACACACACACACACACACACACACACACACACACACACACACACACACACACACACACACACACACACACACACACACACACACACACACACACACACACACTGCCCCTACCCCCTAAACCTACCCATCACAGGAAACATTCTGCATTTTTACTTTCTAAAAAAAACTCATCCTGTTTGATTTATAAACCTTTTGAAAAGTGGGGACATGGCCAAAGTCCTCATATTTCACCCTCTCCTGTAATACCTGTGTCATGTCATTATACACATTTGTGTCCTCATATGTCACAAAAACATGCCCACACACACATACAAACATATATATTATATCAGTTATTATTTTAAGTCCCAGTTCCTCCTTGTTCCATCTGTTTGTGGTCCTAATCATGCGACACTTTTAAACTGAAATGAAATGAATCATAATGTCACTGTTTTTACTCTCGGTTTGTTCCTTCAATTTTTGTGTCCCTGAAAACAAAAGGTCATTTGCCTGTCGTTGTCAGTTTTATTTGTGTTTACTTGGTATAAATCAGTGAAACGGTGTGGATATGAGTTGCCATCTAACCTTGTGATGCAAACAGTCACATTTCAGCTCACTTTGGGAAGACCAAAAAGACAATTGGTGACCAATGGCGATGGGCCAGAACTCTTGCTCTACAGGTCGACAGAGGTCATGATCTTATACCCTTAATGGACACCGGATGGGACCTTCAGCAGCAAAACTGACTGCTGGTTTGTCCCGTTGAATAAAATACCCAACGGTCCAAGTGCTAGATGGGCTAACAGACAACGAGAGTCTGCTTTATATCGAAGGAATCCCAAACGTTTTGTATGTTCTGCATGGATTATCCAAGTTATTGTAATGAAGTCTTCCAAAAGAAAGGAAAATAAACCATATTCGTTTTCTCTTGTCTTCCAATCCCGAGATAAAGCAAAGGTCTTCCAGTCAAAGCCACGATGACACTATTTTTCATTTTTATATAGCTACAGAAACCAATAACCACCAGGACAGACTCCAGCAGAATCGCTCGAACTTTGGCTTCGGACAACTGGACCACTTGGACGGAAATGGCACATCTGTGGCGTTTTGCAAAGCTGGAAGGAACAACCCAATACAGTCATGCATGAACCAATATTTACTGGACACATTAACAATTAAAATGAAAAAAATAATAATGACGAGGAGGATAATGCTGATGATGATTCCTGTTTAGTATTTATTAACTCACTGTTACTCATAATACTCTATTCTGCATACACTCTCAGCCCCGTATTTGCAATAGAATCTATATCTATTTCTATAAGTCTATGGGAGACGTATTATTAAACATTATTGAATAAAACTAATATATTTGTATGATTGTAAAAGCAAAGTGTCATGTGTTTTATTTGCTGCTTGTGAGTCTGTGACGACAATGCCCTCATTTAAAGTAAAGCATTTTAATGGCGCTCAGGTAAGTGCCAGCGTTCGCCATCTCAATAGAGTTTTACAGACAAGTCAGCATTAGTTATGGCTTGTTAAGTTGACTTCTATAATGATTAAATTGGCAGAGGACCAAGTGGCGAATGTGGTGGGACGGCGCCATTACTTAAGCACGGCGTGGCTCGACAGGAAGTGAGGATGAAATGGGTGGCTTGTGTTCCAAGCGTCTTACGCTTTGTTCCCACGCAAAAGCATCAGGCTTCGCTAAAAAAAGCAGCTTCCATCTTTTATCCTGCTAACTGTGGAGAAAAAACTTCAGCAATCCCCTGACCTCTGATTTCAAAAGGCCCATCAAAGTGTCAACACTCGAGAGCGCCCGGAATAAATCTCATCCTTTAATCTAATTGGCGGGAAAAAGCGGCATAATTCTTTTTAACAGCTCTGATGAATTACATAAAAGTACAGCATATTAATGCTGCTCCTTTTGAGCCAAAAGCGCCCCAGAACTGTATATAAATACGCTGGCATGGATTCAAACACATCAGTTTGCGTTATTTAAAAAGCACATTTGGTGGAAGGCTCAGTGACGACTTCAATGTAGGAAAACATTAGTGCTCGGCCTCGTTTGTATGCAGGAAATAGTTGAAATGTTCATGATTTTTAAAACAGAAAGTCAAACCATGGATGTGCTCTTAGTCTGTGGATATAGATTTGAATTAGAAAAACAGTACATTCTGTGAATTCAGGCCCTTTGTCACATTTACACTGCAAAGACAGCACAGCAGCTGCATTTTAAAAGGATAGTTCACCTTAAAAAATTCACATTAGCCCACTATTTAATGAAAAATAAATAAAAAATCCAACCCCCATTAAGCCATAGGTGTATCTAACTTTCTTTTTTCAGACGAATAAAATTGAAGTAATATTTAAAAAGACCTGATTCTTCCAAGCTTTATAATGGCAGTGAAAGTTGCTGTGTTTTTGAAGTCCATAAAAGTGCATCTATCCATCATATAACTCCTCCACACGGCTCCGCGGGGTTAATAAAGACCTTCTGAAGTGAAGTGGCTCGTTTAAGATAAATATCCATGCTTAAAACTTTATAAAATAACTCGCTTCCGGCGGATTGCCGCACACATCGACTTGACGAACATGCGTATTGACGAACGCAGAGGATAGAGCAAACAAAACACTGGTCATGAATTAAGAGTCTAAAACAAGAATTTGAGAAATGGCGGAGGATTTTGATATAAGAGAAGAGGGGTTCTTGCTCTGAGTTTGTTGCCCACTGTCCACAAGAGGCGTCAAAGCTTGAGATGCTCCTGTTCATCGGGTCAGGGAAGGGGTTACTCTTTTAGCCCAAGTTGACCTGCGTACCATTGACCACCGGAAGCTAGTTATTTTAGTCTATAAAGTTTTAAATATGTATGTTTTACTTACACAAATGCACCACTTCATGATGCACCTTTATGGTTTTAATACAAATCTTGATTGTGTTCGTCTAAAAGAAGAAATTCATATACACCTAGGATGACTTAAGGGGGAAAATAAATTTAGGGGGCTAATTTTCATTTTGGGGTGAACTATCCCTTTAAGTGGCTAATATTTACACAGACGCTACATCGAATCATAAATGTGTTTTACATCTACAGAAATTGCGATTGCAGAAGTAATGCAGTTTAAGTTTCAAATTAGAAACTTGAAATGTGAAATGACAATTAAAAATAGTCACAAAAATAAGTTATCTGACTGAAATACTATTTTTCTGGCTGACGTTTGGTGTGGGCGCGTGAACTCGTGCACGGCCGCGCGCCTGTAACCCGAGCACAGTGACAGCGGTCTGACTTCAAGCCAACTGTGAGTGCCGGGGGGCAAAACCCACGAATGGACCCTCACGTTAACTTTCTATGAAGATATCACTGTTGTTTAATTTGGTGAATCGCCATGAAGGCCCAAGACTGGTTTCTTGTCACCTGCTGCCTCTATGGCCTGAGCGCAATGGCAGGTAAGTTGAAGTTTCCAAACTTAATATGTGAGTTGTGTTTTGCGCGCGCGCGCACGTGTGTCTTCAGAGTAAACTTTAAAAAGTAGCGTCAGTCGAAGTTCTGACATCCTACAACACCAGAGGGGTCAGAAACTAAAGTTATTTTCTTATAATCGTCTTTATTTGTTCACATTTAACAAGGTTTGGTACTGTTTTCACATCATTTTAGTGTAATCTTCAAACAAATAATCAAAAATGTTGTAATTTCAAAGTTGTTTTTAATGTAGACTACTCACTCAATTCACAAAATCACAGTCTACGTTTACATTTATATTTATTAGATAAAGCCTGTAATTTGCATCTGTTGTCATTAATTGTAATACATAGTTTTATCTTAATGGTTATCAACATGTAATGTGATGTAGCCTATGTCATATAAGTTGATTTGTTTAAAGTGGTGGGCATCAGATGGCGACTGTTGAGTCAGATGATCATTTTACATATGATAAACAGAGGTCTTACTATGACAAAGACTGCCAAATTAATATAACTCATCCCAGTGTGAAAAGTTCAACTGCAGTATCATGTCAGTCATACTGTGAGAATATTTTGTCAGGAATGCAATATGTCTGCTGTCTATAGTGAGCCATAAATAGCATTATACTGTAAAATTATAACACCTTTCACAATTCAGTCCTACTTTATATTAGGTGGCCTTAACTATGCTACTATGAACTTACATGGAAAAATGAGTACTTACGTAGTAAAAATAAACACTTTTGTTGATATTGAGGTGGGAAATGGGTATAGTTAGGGTCAGGTGTGGTGTTATGGGTAAGTTTAAGGGTAAAGTTAGGGTCAGGTGTGGTGGTGTGGGTAAGTTTAAGGGTAAAGTTAAGGACAGGTGTGGTGGTGTGGGTAAGTTTAAGGGTAAAGTTAGGGTCAGGTGTGGTGGTGTGGGTAAGTTTAAGGGTAAAGTTAAGGACAGGTGTGGTGGTGTGGGTCAGTTTAAGGTTAAAGTTAGGGTCAGATGTGGTGGTGTGGGTCAGTTTAAGGGTAAAGTTAGGGTCAGATGTGGTGGTGTGGGTCAGTTTAAGGGTAAAGTTAGGGTCAGATGTGGTGGTGTGGGTCAGTTTAAGGGTAAAGTTAGGGACAGGTGTGGTGGTGTGGGTCAGTTTAAGGGTTAAGTTAGGGACAGGTTTGGTGGTGTGGGTCAGTTTAAGGGTAAAGTTAGGTCAGGTGTGGTGGTGTGGGTAAGTTTAAGGGTAAAGTTAGGGTCAGGTGTGGTGGTGTGGGTCAGTTTAAGGGTAAAGTTAAGGACAGGTGTGGTGGTGTGTGTCAGTTTAAGGGTAAAGTTAGGGTCAGGTGTGGTGGTGTGGGTCAGTTTAAGGGTAAAGTTAGGGTCAGGTGTGGTGGTGTGGGTAAGTTTAAGGGTAAAGTTAAGGACAGGTGTGGTGGTGTGGGTCAGTTTAAGGGTAAAGTTAGGGTCAGGTGTGGTGGTGTGGGTCAGTTTAAGGGTAAAGTTAGGGTCAGGTGTGGTGGTGTGGGTCAGTTTAAGGGTAAAGTTAGGGTCAGATGTGGTGGGGTGGGTCAGTTTAAGGGTAAAGTTAAGGTCAGATGTGGTGGTGTGGGTAAGTTTAAGGGTAAAGTTAGGGACAGGTGTGGTGGTGTGGGTCAGTTTAAGGATAAAGTTAGGGACAGGTCTGGTGGTGTGGGTCAGTTTAAGGGTAAAGTTAGGGTCAGGTGTGGTGGTGTGGGTCAGTTTAAGGGTAAAGTTAGGGTCAGGTGTGGTGGTGTGGGTAAGTTTAAGGGTAAAGTTAGGGTCAGGTGTGGTGGTGTGGGTAAGTTTAAGGGTAAAGTTAGGGTCAGGTGTGGTGGTGTGGGTCAGTTTAAGGGTAAAGTTAAGGACAGGTGTGGTGGTGTGTGTCAGTTTAAGGGTAAAGTTAGGGTCAGGTGTGGTGGTGTGGGTCAGTTTAAGGGTAGAGTTAGGGTCAGGTGTGGTGGTGTGGGTAAGTTTAAGGGTAAAGTTAGGGACAGGTGTGGTGGTGTGGGTCAGTTTAAGGGTAAAGTTAGGGACAGGTGTGGTGGTGTGGGTCAGTTTAAGGGTAGAGTTAGGGTCAGGTGTGGTGGTGTGGGTAAGTTTAAGGGTAAAGTTAGGGACAGGTGTGGTGGTGTGGGTCAGTTTAAGGGTAAAGTTGGGGACAAGTGTGGTGGTGTGGGTCAGTTTAAGGGTAGAGTTAGGGACAGGTGTGGTGGTGTGGGTAAGTTTAAGGGTAGAGTTAGGGTCAGGTGTGGTGGTGTGGGTCAGTTTAAGGGTAAAGTTAAGGACAGGTGTGGTGGTGTGGGTCAGTTTAAGGGTAAAGTTAAGGACAGGTGTGGTGGTGTGGGTCAGTTTAAGGGTAGAGTTAGGGTCAGGTGTGGTGGTGTGGGTCAGTTTAAGGGTAAAGTTAAGGACAGGTGTGGTGGTGTGGGTCAGTTTAAGGGTAAAGTTAAGGACAGATGTGGTGGTGTGGGTCAGTTTAAGGGTAGAGTTAGGGACAGATGTGGTGGTGTGGGTCAGTTTAAGGGTAAAGTTAAGGACAGATGTGGTGGTGTGGGTCAGTTTAAGGGTAGAGTTAAGGACAGGTGTGGTGGTGTGGGTCAGTTTAAGGGTAAAGTTAGGGTCAGGTGTGGTGGTGTGGGTCAGTTTAAGGGTAGAGTTAGGGACAGGTGTGGTGGTGTGGGTCAGTTTAAGGGTAAAGTTAAGGACAGGTGTGGTGGTGTGGGTCAGTTTAAGGGTAAAGTTAAGGACAGGTGTGGTGGTGTGGGTCAGTTTAAGGTTAAAGTTAAGGACAGGTGTGGTGGTGTGGGTCAGTTTAAGGGTAAAGTTAGGGACAGGTATGGTGGTGTGGGTCAGTTTAAGGGTAGAGTTAGGGTCAGGTGTGGTGGTGTGGGTCAGTTTAAGGGTAAAGTTAAGGACAGGTGTGGTGTGGGTCAGTTTAAGGGTAGAGTTAGGGTCAGGTGTGGTGGTGTGGGTCAGTTTAAGGGTAAAGTTAAGGACAGATGTGGTGGTGTGGGTCAGTTTATGGGTAGAGTTAGGGACAGGTGTGGTGGTGTGGGTCAGTTTAAGGGTAAAGTTAAGGACAGGTGTGGTGGTGTGGGTAAGGTTAAGGGTAAAGTTAAGGACAGGTGTGGTGGTGTGGGTCAGTTTAAGGGTAGAGTTAGGGTCAGGTGTGGTGGTGTGGGTCAGTTTAAGGGTAAAGTTGGGGACAAGTGTGGTGGTGTGGGTCAGTTTAAGGGTAGAGTTAGGGACAGGTGTGGTGGTGTGGGTAAGTTTAAGGGTAGAGTTAGGGTCAGGTGTGGTGGTGTGGGTCAGTTTAAGGGTAAAGTTAAGGACAGGTGTGGTGGTGTGGGTCAGTTTAAGGGTAAAGTTAAGGACAGGTGTGGTGGTGTGGGTCAGTTTAAGGGTAGAGTTAGGGTCAGGTGTTGTGGTGTGGGTCAGTTTAAGGGTAAAGTTAAGGACAGGTGTGGTGGTGTGGGTCAGTTTAAGGGTAAAGTTAAGGACAGATGTGGTGGTGTGGGTCAGTTTAAGGGTAGAGTTAGGGACAGATGTGGTGGTGTGGGTCAGTTTAAGGGTAAAGTTAAGGACAGATGTGGTGGTGTGGGTCAGTTTAAGGGTAGAGTTAAGGACAGGTGTGGTGGTGTGGGTCAGTTTAAGGGTAAAGTTAGGGTCAGGTGTGGTGGTGTGGGTCAGTTTAAGGGTAGAGTTAGGGACAGGTGTGGTGGTGTGGGTCAGTTTAAGGGTAAAGTTAAGGACAGGTGTGGTGGTGTGGGTCAGTTTAAGGGTAGAGTTAGGGACAGGTGTGGTGGTGTGGGTCAGTTTAAGGGTAAAGTTAAGGACAGGTGTGGTGGTGTGGGTCAGTTTAAGGTTAAAGTTAAGGACAGGTGTGGTGGTGTGGGTCAGTTTAAGGGTAAAGTTAGGGACAGGTAAGGTGGTGTGGGTCAGTTTAAGGGTAGAGTTAGGGTCAGGTGTGGTGGTGTGGGTCAGTTTAAGGGTAAAGTTAAGGACAGGTGTGGTGTTGTGGGTCAGTTTAAGGGTAGAGTTAGGGTCAGGTGTGGTGGTGTGGGTCAGTTTAAGGGTAAAGTTAAGGACAGATGTGGTGGTGTGGGTCAGTTTATGGGTAGAGTTAGGGACAGGTGTGGTGGTGTGGGTCAGTTTAAGGGTAAAGTTAAGGACAGGTGTGGTGGTGTGGGTAAGGTTAAGGGTAAAGTTAAGGACAGGTGTGGTGGTGTGGGTCAGTTTAAGGGTAGAGTTAGGGTCAGGTGTGGTGGTGTGGGTCAGTTTAAGGGTAAAGTTAAGGACAGATGTGGTGGTGTGGGTCAGTTTAAGGGTAGAGTTAGGGACAGGTGTGGTGGTGTGGGTCAGTTTAAGGGTAGAGTTAGGGACAAGTGTGGTGGTGTGGGTCAGTTTAAGGGTAAAGTTAAGGACAGGTGTGGTGGTGTGGGTCAGTTTAAGGTTAAAGTTAAGGACAGGTGTGGTGGTGTGGGTCAGTTTAAGGGTAAAGTTAGGGACAGGTATGGTGGTGTGGGTCAGTTTAAGGGTAGAGTTAGGGTCAGGTGTGGTGGTGTGGGTCAGTTTAAGGGTAAAGTTAAGGACAGGTGTGGTGGTGTGGGTCAGTTTAAGGGTAAAGTTAAGGACAGGTGTGGTGGTGTGGGTCAGTTTAAGGGTAAAGTTAAGGACAGGTGTGGTGGTGTGGGTCAGTTTAAGGGTAAAGTTAGGGTCAGGTGTGGTGGTGTGGGTCAGTTTAAGGGTAGAGTTAGGGTCAGGTGTGGTGGTGTGGGTCAGTTTAAGGGTAAAGTTAGGGACAGGTCTGGTGGTGTGGGTCAGTTTAAGGGTAGAGTTAGGGTCAGGTGTGGTGGTGTGGGTCAGTTTAAGGGTAGAGTTAGGGTCAGGTGTGGTGGTGTGGGTCAGTTTAAGGGTAAAGTTAGGGTCAGGTGTGGTGGTGTGGGTCAGTTTAAGGGTAGAGTTAGGGTCAGGTGTGGTGGTGTGGGTCAGTTTAAGGGTAAAGTTAGGGACAGGTCTGGTGGTGTGGGTCAGTTTAAGGGTAAAGTTAGGGACAGGTCTGGTGGTGTGGGTCAGTTTAAGGGTAAAGTTAAGGACAGGTGTGGTGGTGTGGGTCAGTTTAAGGGTAAAGTTAGGGTCAGGTCTGGTGGTGTGGGTCAGTTTAAGGGTAAAGTTAAGGACAGGTGTGGTGGTGTGGGTCAGTTTAAGGGTAAAGTTAGGGACAGGTCTGGTGGTGTGGGTCAGTTTAAGGGTAAAGTTAAGGACAGGTGTGGTGGTGTGGGTCAGTTTAAGGGTAAAGTTAGGGTCAGGTCTGGTGGTGTGGGTCAGTTTAAGGGTAAAGTTAGGGTCAGGTGTGGTGGTGTGGGTCAGTTTAAGGGTAG
This sequence comes from Pseudorasbora parva, assembly GCF_024679245.1. NCBI lineage: Eukaryota > Metazoa > Chordata > Actinopteri > Cypriniformes > Gobionidae > Pseudorasbora > Pseudorasbora parva. The sequence continues at coordinate 59,472,204 of NC_090172.1, read as the reverse complement.
AGTTAGGGTCAGGTGTGGTGGTGTGGGTCAGTTTAAGGGTAGAGTTAGGGACAGGTGTGGTGGTGTGGGTCAGTTTAAGGGTAGAGTTAGGGACAGGTGTGGTGGTGTGGGTCAGTTTAAGGGTAGAGTTAGGGACAGGTGTGGTGGTGTGGGTCAGTTTAAGGGTAGAGTTAGGGACAGGTGTGGTGGTGTGGGTCAGTTTAAGGGTAAAGTTAGGGTCAGGTGTGGTGGTGTGGGTCAGTTTAAGGGTAAAGTTAGGGTCAGGTGTGGTGGTGTGGGTCAGTTTAAGGGTAAAGTTAAGGACAGCTTCATTAGGTCTATATAACAGTAGCAATCAAGAAAGAAATTAAATAATCAAATATAAAACTGCTTACTTAGTCTACACTCTATAATTTAACTCTACACTGATTCTTAATAAATATATTTTAGTTATTTAGCCAAGCATGTGGTTGTTTTCTATTTTTCATTGTTAGCTTAACATTAATCACAGAATATGGGTCTGGCTTAAGACCTGCACTGATCTAATTACCTCAGCTGTAGGCTACACGTTCACTAAAGACCAGTGGCGGCTTGTCAATAGAGGGCGCTGGGGCGCCGCCCCCATCACAATTCCAGAAATATACATGTATACAAAAATGATATAAAAATGAAATAAAAATAAAATAGTTTACTCATATGATGTATGAGTGGGTAATTAAGAGCCTCAGCATTTAATAAAAAAAACTATTTTATATGTTTTTTAATGTTTCATGCGGTTTCATGGGCGAGGGACGCCGGACAAATGGATGTCTATCTCAGTCCATAAATCGTCGGGCAGCATGTGACCTGAAGCTGGTCTCTAATTGGTTTCTTAAAGATTCTCCTCCGGGCGCAGGTCGCTGCGTCCCTGGCGAATCAGAATTGCATACATGTTTTTTGATCCAATCTGATTGGTTCTCGACAACTGTCATTCAATGTTACGCTCTTGGCCACTACTGCGAGAGAGCGTTGGTGACAACGTCACTCCGACCCCACCCGCCTAAACATTCGTAGAGATGGCAGCAGTCAAACTAAATTCTGTGATTGACTTACAAAAAAATCCTTTCACAAGGCGTTCGCTGGAAGAAAAAATAAGAATTAAGGATCTCGGACCGGACCAGCCCGATTTACAAACTTCAGCAGCAGTCCAGTGACAGAGGACGAAGCTACACTCGGAGCTTCACCTGCTCTCGTTTATGAGAAAAGGAGGTGGCTGACTGGCAGAGGTGGTAAAAGTACTCAAAAGTTATACTCGAGTGAAAGTATATATACCTAAATAAAAAAATACTCCAGTAAAAGTAGAAAGTCCTCCATTCAAACATCACTTGAGTAAAAGTACAAAAGTATCAGATTTAAAACGTACTCAAGTACCAAAAGTAAAAAGTAAGTATTCAAATTAACTATAAATATCCATAATTAAGCAGATTAATTATTTTGGGACTGATATGCAATGCTTTAATTGAACAAATTATAAGATTAGATACTGCAATTAAGAATTTGTTAGATTTGCAATTAATAAGAGACAATGAAGCACCTTAAGGCAGTATAGGGGTTAAACTTAAAATAGACATGTTCCATAACATTAGCTCCATAAAACAGATGAGGAGCAAGATACTATTAACTAATTCAAAATTAATTCAAAAGCCATAACCACGATGACATTTTGCGTAACAATTAGTTAATAGTCATGTGCCTCAACAAGTAAAGTCATAATATAATTTTGCCAATTGTTATGATTAATGATGAATTAAACACAACTGAGAGTCGGAATGCATGGCTTTGAATACATGAATTTACATTATTAGTTAATGTAATGTGTTATTAGGGAATTAATGATGTCACATTTAATTAATAGCAATTCATATATTACTTAATCTATTAATCATAGAGAATGTTCATTAGTTGCTGATGCAACAATCATTAATAAATGTTTTAGTTCTTCATTTGAAATACATTAACTCATGATTATCTGTGCATTAGTTAGGCATGAATTATAATAGTGCACTTGTATTGCAAAATGTTACCAATGTTTTCGTAGTAAATTGTGAGCCGCAAAATAAAAAAGTTGGGGAAACACTGAGCTAACGTTAGTGTGGCAAACCTGACTTGTCAGCTTTTCCAAGTCTATACCCGACTGGATCATCCATGACCGACCAGACCGGTTTGGAAATCAAGTGTAATAAATACTTAATACTTGGAGTGGGCATGGGGAAATGTATTGGAGTAAAAAGTAATCTTTGCCTTTAATATTGTAGTGGAGTAAGAGTAAAAGTAGATGCAAATAAAATATACTCAAGTAAAGTACAGATCCCCGAAAAAAATATTTAAGTAAAGTATCAAAGTATTTTTACTTGATTACTTACCACCCCTGCTGACTGGATGTGACGGTAGCATTGCCCTTTTTTTGCTCTCACTGTCTCTTATTTCAAAGTGAGTGAGAAGTGTTTTTCGACCTTGAAAAGAATAAAAACTTTTCTCAGAAACACCATGACCCAGGAGAGGCTGAATGCACTTGCATTGCTCTCCATGGAAAAGAGACTTGTCACTGAGATGACTGACTTTAATCAGAAAGTAATTGAGAAATTTGCTGGCCAGAAAGAAAGAAGAGCAAAATTTATGTTCAAGTAGTCAACATGCCAGTCTGTTGTTGCTACTTTTGTTTTTTCCTTTCCTTGTTCAATTATATATGGGAAATAAATATGTAAAAAGATAAAAAGTGCAGACACTGTTTGCTCTTTAATGCTTGAATTTAGTCAACATGCTTCTTGGTACTGCTTTGTATTTATTTTACTTATTTGATTTATAAATAAGTAAAATAATTTATAAGTAATTATACTTATATATACTTATATACGTATTATTATTATTATTATTATTATGTATAATTTATAAGTAAATTATACTTAAATTAACATAATTATACTTAAATATACGCAATTATTCTTAAATATACGTAACCCCCCCCCCCCCCAAACCCCCCCCCCCCCCAAAAAATATATCACCAGCCGCCACTGCTAAAGACATATCCGACTGTGTTAACCTGAATTCTCGCCAGACCGTGCATTTTTACATATGTTTGACCATTCAAACCCCAATAATAATCCGCGAAAGAACTGAATGGCGATGTTTATTGTCTGAAAGGCGTGCGCGCGCTTCAGGTCAGAGTCCAATAGTCTCGTGCAGCGCTTTTTCTTCTCATGCGCGCATATTTCTGTTGCTTTCTCTGTCATGCGCTGCGCGTAAATATTTAACTCTTCTACTACTTCCAATGTTTAGTGAATGGTGGAAGCAGAGCTCT
>NC_090172.1:59456388-59463888 GCF_024679245.1 Pseudorasbora parva | reverse complement strand
AACACTGGATTCTGATAGTTATGATAACTATGTAACATACCCGCCTGAAGGCACAAATCCGGATGAGAGACGTAGATATGATCCAGGAGTGTGCGCTTTTGGTCGTTGCTGTGGTGATCAGTAAGTGCTTACAGTTTGTAGGCAACCTACATGAACCACTGAGCCACTGCCTCCCCTATCTGCATATAAACTTAAGATCAATGCTCTACTGTTACATTTCCAGTAAACAAACATGTAATATTATTAGTAACTGCACTAAACAAAGCAATGGTATTTTTATTACTATATTAACTTTGATTCATTTTCCTCCAGCGCCACCAAATCAGGCCGACGAAATGTATGTTAATACCAGCTGTAAACAGGGCCTAAGGGTAGAAGAGAGTTGTGCTGCTGTATTTATCTGAAAGCCCTCATCTTTCCTAGGTGCATCAGAAACAGAAGGTAAGCTGATGAAGGCACTGTTTTCTTCATACAACGCTAAAGTTCGGCCTGCAAGGAGCCCAGAGGAAAGGGTCGTCGTGAGGATAGGCATGACCCTGTCGGCATTCGTCAGCCTGGTATGGAGATACAAACACACACGTTTATGTAACTTAATGGAACATGCCCCTTTTTTTTAGTATCATTACCGTAATTCCTCAAATAAAGACCGGGGCCTTTATTTACCTGAACTGCCGATGGGAACCGGCTTTTATTTGAAGCAGGCTTTTATTAGGGGCAGGCCTGTATTTCTAATTCCATCTGTTTGAAATATAATTGCTTTATGTAAACTGTTTTCAATTTAAAGTGATCGTTCCAGTGGACAAATGTCATTGATTTTTTTAAAGAAACATTTGCAAAAATATCACCATACAACAACATAATATGCATTTTTAGTAATTCGCATCCGAAGATGAACGAGTTCTCAGCGAATCTAGCCGAGCATGACGTCTCATCACACCGGCCCCCAGTTTGCACATTAGGTGCTTATATTTACTGAACGAGCCTACAAAAGCAGAAATAAGCCATTTTAAATAAAGATCCAGGTTTAAGCAAATAAATAAATAAATCACGACATTAAAGTTTAGTGAAATTAGGAAATATTTAAGCGATCGTTAATTTAGTGCATATTTTGTTCTCATGTCACAAGTAATAATATCAAGCCAAGGTTTACTGAGTTTTACACGATTCTTTTGTAGTGTGGTTTTTGGTGAAATGAACTCAAATAAATATCATCACCTGTGCACGTTAGCCCACTTCTTCTCGGCGCGTTGGTTTATAGAACAATTACTCCTAATCGCCCTTTGTCGTTTTAAAGAATAGCACAACGGCGAGCGCGTCAAGTATGAACGCCTCGCGTATAAACGCGGAGGCTCGCGCAGCGGAGACAGGTGAAAGTGTAAATAAGACGTGAGACGCGGAGCTGAGCTTCGAGGCTTGGGTGACGAGAGGCTAATATTAGGTGCGTCCTTATCCGCTCCGTAGTTCAGTTGTCAGGGCACTGATCAGGACATACCGGTAAGTCAATGGGCTGACTCCCTGATCAGTGCCCTGACTACTGACGGAGCAGATTGAGGCGCACGCATTGTGAAGACCGATATTTGTAGCCTGCCTGACACGGTATTTTCACAGATCTCTCATAGATGGCACATGCATCCGTTATATTCTCAATTTAATTTACAAAGCAATCCCTGTAAAGTTTTTAGGTTAACTATAGAAGAGACCAGGATTAGTGTGTGTCGCACTGACATGACTCGCATCGGGGCGCGTGGCATCAGGATGGTTTTGCATTAAATTAACGGCATTCAGGAGATTATCCACTCATTTTCCCCCAGCCTTTATTTGAGACCGGCCTTTATTTGTTCGTGTTGACCATGCCCCCGGCCACTATCAGAGGCGTTTAATTGACTACAGGCTTTTATTTGAGGAAATACGGTATTTTTTAAAAAAACGCAGCATCACTAACTATTCAAACAAGTAAATAACACAACTTATGTAAAATGACCAGTTTTTCAGTCAGACAACTTGCCAAGTTTTGCCCAGACTACTACTACTACTAATAACATTGCTATTAACATTATTATTATTATTATTAGCTCCTTTCATACAAGAAATACAGATTAAAGTGCTTCACAATAAAAAAAGCACTACAGTTAGTACCAATAATGCTTTTTCACAATACACATCATTTCAAAGCAGCCTTAGTCCTACTAATGATAAAGATTAGAGATGATATGTCCTTTATTTTCCCAGATGAACAAAACCCAGTTAAAACCAGCCTAAACTGGTTGGCTTGTTTAATTTAGATGTGGCTGGTTTAATATGGCCAAGCTGGTTTATAGCTGGTTGGTCAGCTGGGCTCCCAGTTTAAGACCAGCCTGACTAGCCAAAACCCCTCTAAAACCTGCCTGCAAAACCACTTACCACCAAGACCAGCCAACCAGCTTAGGCTGACACATTTCCACATGTATTTCTTAAAGACACGTCAGCAAAAAACAGATTGTTTAATTCTCACAGAGTATGTAAAAAATATGAGTGGTTACGACCCTCATAAAAATAAAATCATATAATATGACCTCTTTACAAATGGTATTAATTAGAGTTGGGATACATTTGCTGAAAGAAAACCTCTCCCTTTCTTTTTATATGCCCATGATAAAAGCTAGTTTGAAGCAGGCCTGAAGGTTGGTTCAGCTGTTCAGTGTGTGGATTTGGTATGTGAATCAGGTCATGGGATCCTTTACTTCCTAACACAGGGATTTAATAACCTGATATTGGATAACAGTGCACACACAGATGTCTCAGAGTTATTTTTTCTTATTAATGTCTTGTTTTCATTACCCAGAACACAAAGGAACATTCTCTACAGGCTTTACGAACTGATTTCACATGATTTTTTCTTGAGACACCAAATGTGTGTCCAAAACAATGCATATTGAGATTATTCAGTCTTAGTCAGCTGTGTGTGTGTGTGTGTGTGTGTGTGTGTGTGTGTGTGTGTGTGTGTGTGTGTGTGTGTTGACCCCCCCGCCCCCCACACTGTCCTGTCTGTGTCCTGTACTGAGGCTGGGACAGCTGACATTCCTACGCTAGTTTTAAATAGCGTTCAGGACTGTGTACTGATCTGACCATTGAGTCACAGATCTTTCTCTTGTCTGCTGATCATTTCCCGCCATCACCCCTTCTCCCATTGCAGCCAGGGAGGGCTCACGTTATTTGTGTTGGCTTTAAACACATCTCAGTAACAGAGAATTTGGGGATTCTTCATTATCAATATCAATATGCTCTTGTTTTTCTTCTAAATTCGCCCATTTGTGTATCAAACGTCAAGGAAACACGCCAGTTTTAATCTCTTAAAGGGTTAGTTCACCCAAAAATGAAAATTTGATGTTTCTCTGCTTACCCCCAGTGCATCCAACATGTAGGTGGGTTTGTTTCTTCAGTAGAACACAAAGATTTTTAACTACAACCGTTGTCCTGTGTTGGTAATTTAATCATGTGAATGGGTAACAATTCTATGAGAAAACATGCACAAAGAGCCCTCTGGCTCATGACGACACAGTGATATCTTAAGACACAAAAGGATCAGTCTGTGTGAGAAATCGAGCCGTATTTATATAATTTTTCCCTCAAATACAACGCTATATCCAACAGCCTGAAGCGCACTTTACCTCTGATAAGGTCAAAATCCACGTTCTGGCTCGTATATCATCCCATATCCAGAGAGTGGATATTGACCTTACCGGAAGTGAAGCGTGCTCCAGGCTGTTGGATATAGCGTTGTATTTTAGGTAAAAAATTAAATAAATACGTCTTGATTTCTTTGATTTCTTTGTTTGATTTTGACAAAGTCAAAATCACCATTCTTTCCCCATTCTGATGCTTAGCTTGAGCAGATCATCTTGACCAATGCTGTGCTCGAAAGTCATCCCCTATACCTTCATTCACTATTCCCTACATTACTACACTAATATAGTCCACTTGAAGAAATAAATTAATTGAAGTGAGTGAATTCGGACAATGAGTGCCAGAAGGGGTGATGTTTGTTCTTGCTGTTTAATAATCATTTTAAACGTAGAAAACTGGCGGCTCCAGTAATAATGAAAAGATCTATCTTGAAATCTCCTGTGTAAACCAAAATTAAAAAAGTTAACAATCAATTAAAAAGGAATTTATACCTGTATGGTATTACGCTGTAGCCCCTTGGGTCCACTTTTCTTTTTGGAAAAGCTGTGGGCACCATCTTCAGGGACTCTCATAGTGCATTATGGGTATTTGCTAGCCATTAAGCGTACATCATGTGTACACTCGTTATTGCAGTCCATTATGGGATCGAATGAGTGCACTCAATAATGTCCACAATGGTTTCGGACACCACTACAAATGCCTGTCCCCTTAAAGGGTTACTTCAGCGATTAGCATATGGCTTTGTATCAGTAGAAACCCTGGAGTATAACCAAAGGATTGTGCTTCACGAGAGCTCATCAGCTAATTTATGACGTTAAATGTAATCTGACTCCTGCGGTGTTAGTGCTGTGAGACTGTAACAAAGTTCGTAATGTGAGGAAGGAAGAGGACACGGGGGTCGGCTGGACGGTTGATGCTCTTTTATTTATAAACTCAATATTCAAAGCACACTTCGTAGTGTGGAGATTCTTTCCAACTCAAAACACTCGCGATCACTTCCGGGTCGGCGCTTCCGGTTTCTCAGTCTGTGTTCGGGCATCAACCGTCCGTCTCTCTCCTTTTTTGGTCTCCGGTTCCACCGAGGTTTTATACCCTCTCCGCGCTCATTACTGGAACAAGAGACAGGTGTTATTAATCTGCGTCCAACCCACTCACTTACCGCTCGTCCCGCGGCTCTCTCTCCCGCTGCAGACCTCGCTGAACCACGCCCCCCTTGCCACAGAGACTAAGACGGCAACTCGATCGTTATATTGAACAGACACGTTAAGTATTTAATTGTAGTGTCTGTTCTCTCAGTCACACTAATGGCTTTGGGAATGGCCTCACAGGGCAGCAAAGCATTCTGGGAGTTGTAGTCTTTCATCCCCCTGTGACAAAAATACATTTTCTGTCTTTTCTCATTCTAGAAGGCACCAAATTCAAAAATAATTTCACATTTCTACTACATTAATGACTCAGTTTAAATACAGATTCATCCTCCCAGCGCTGAAGTACTCCTTTAAATAGTGCCCTATTTTAGGGTGGTATGGGGGGCAATTTTGGACACAGCCCCTGTTTACTAGGGATGTAACGATATCAAAATCTCACGGTATGATACAATTTTGATATTGACCTCACGGTACGATATTTATTGCGATATTGTGGAAAAGCTCACGGTATTGTTAAATAGCTCACGATAGTGTTTGTGATGATAATAGCGAAAAAATACTGACATTTATTCTGCTTTTCACAGTCAACAGGCAATTTATTGTTGTATTCATGGATTCATGACAACATAAAACGCTGATCACAGTGCTTTTAACCCTTAAATGCATACCTCGAGTCACGCCATTCACTACCCTGCTCCTCATTCATTTTTTTAAAGTTAGACATCAGCATTATTAGTATTCCTCAATCAATCCATTTAAACAATATAACAAGAAAACAATAATTGAATTATAATTGAATGCCTGTTTTTTCACTAGTATTTGTCAAAATTTTATAGGGTCGCTAACGACCCTAGGTGTGTAGGATTGTACGTATATATATATATATATATATATATATATATATATATATATATATATATATATATATATATATATTTTGCACACTTATAAATTTATCTATAATAAGGAAATAGGGCGCAATTCACCTTTATTCCACAAGGTGGCGATGTCTGATACGCAATGATGAAGTGACGTTTCACTCATAGTTACCTCTGACAGAAAACGAAACAATAATTATAATCTGCAAAACTTGAAAGCAGAGAGCAAGTACTAAACACAATCAAATATTAGTGTCACTGTCTCTTGATGATGGATGTGCTCAAGAAGCTGTCAGTGATCAAAATATTGATTTTGAAGACGCTGAAAAAGAGTTTGGAGAATATGCTCGAGATCGCGAATATGAGGCAGATGCTGAATATACTGGTAAACGAACTCTGACGAGGACAGATGATGATGGTATTAAACATCTGCTCAAACTGAACCCTTCCAAGCTCCAAAAGGTAACGAAATAGGTTTTATTCTTCTGTAAGTGTAACTAACATCAGGAGTTTTATATATTATCATGACAGGTAGAGGTCTATCCATGTTAAAGATAGATCCGGGTCGCTAATGATCATGGTCTATGTAGTTAACAATGATTTGTTCTGCGGGACTGTGTTTATTCCTCTTGCTTTTTGACGGACACCTGTCCTTTTAATATTGTAACCCAACCATGACGATATCGAGACACGTTTACCACCGCGATAGAGCGATATCTCTACATCCCTACTGTTTACATGCCTAAATGCATTGATTTGCAAAGAATAAAAGCTGCCCTGTGATTGGCTGATTTGATATTTGCATTAACGCGGAGTTGAACCGGTGTACCTAATAAAGTGGCCGGCGAGTGTAAAGAAGGCTAGAGAAATATCCTTTTCAAGCAATAAAAGTACACAGATGTCTCTACATTTTTTGTGAGAAAATTATGTACCGTGCCCAATAGCATAGTGTTGAAATTACTAAAGTTCGTTTTATAGAACCACCAGTTCCAGAAGCAGCGTTTCAAGATTGCTTTTGTAACAGAGGCCAGCTAGTAGTAGTTGCTGTGCGAGTAAACCTCACTCCTCTGACCTCAAGAGACGCTCTAGCGATCGACGCTAGGGGTTGCAGCCTTTAGCCTCCTTGTCAGAGCGTCCGACTCTCATGCCGGCGGACCCGGGTTTGAGTCCCGGTCCGAACAGTAGGGGTTACACTTTGACACTGTTCTTATTGGTAGAGTAAAAATAAACTAAATAACTGGCCATATTGTGTCTAAAATGTGAGCTCCTCAATATTAACTTCTTGTTTATTGAACTGTTGTATAAACTCGTACCTGCGGCCAATTGACAGCCAGGCACTCTTGATATTGTAAATTGTAATCATTAAACCACTGATATACTGTCTAAACACACGTGCATTCAATAATTTAATTAATTCATTCTTTTTATTTGTTCTGTTTAACTTTTTTGTGTTCTAGAACATGAAAGATGAGGAGATGAACACTGTTGTTATTATGGACTTGGTAAGTCAGCATGATTTCTTTCGTGTGTCTTTTCGTGTGTAACTTTTCTTCCTGTGTGTCATTTTGAGAAATAACGTCCCGAGCGCAATTCAAATTCATAAAGCTTTATTTGCATCGAAGAAAAGTTATCTGTCATCTATCATGATAATTCACTGGGCTGAAATTACCACGTTACCTCTCAAGACAAACTCTAACTAGGATCAATATAGCATAACTTTGAATGCAAAATGAAAAATTATGCAAATGATATTGATAATATGTATAGACAAATGTGCAGAGATATTGCATTTGGTATAGTTAATGACACAA